>NW_019385214.1:87001-200063 GCF_000671375.1 Centruroides sculpturatus
TGTAGCAGTCCAACCGACTCGTGGACTGTCCGGACGGTAGCACTGTCATTTAGACGCCTATGCACTGATCGAAAATAAACATACATGCATACACTGTAATTTACTATGTGGAGAACACTCATTTTATCTGTAAAGTTGATTGCAACGAATTGTGCAACAAATGAACTTGCCAAGACAGACTATAAAAAATTAATTTTCTATGTAATATTCTTAATTGCAAAGAAGCCAAATCTGGCAATGTTGCTCAGAACTGACTAAAGCGCCACTTGTAATCGTCCAATGCGCCAAGTTTGGCGCATGCGCCACGGTTTGGCCACCCCTGGAATAAACTATTTCAACTAACTAAATTTATTCAACTCTGCTTTATAATTGTATAGTTTCACATACAAAATTAAAATATTTATTAATAAGCAATGCATTGTTATTTAATTTATAGTTTCATAAAGTAATAAATTTCCATTTTAAAGAATTTATTAATCAATTCTGACATTTCAAGTTAGAAAAAGAATTATTATATTTCAAAGAAATTTATTTCTATTTCATTATTTACCTGGTCTGAGGTTCTGTACTATTTTGTTTATCATTTTGACTTGATTGGCAGGTAGATGAATAAGAACCTATAATAAATTATTAATTTTTAATTGATATTTTACAATAGCAAAATTTATTATTCTTTATTTAATTACTTAATCTTAAATAAATAATTTGAACTCAAAAAATGATTAAAGACTAAGGAATGTATACTAAATATACACCAAAACAATTCTACTTTTAAGAAAATAAAAATTTATTAAATAATGTTCATTTACTTTTACAAAGTCAACTTTTATGTTATATGCTGTGATTTTAATCATTTATATATTGGAGTTATCTAAAACACAATTTTTACTAAATAAAATGTCAGTATAGTAATGACGTATGAAGCATTTATTAAAGAACTAGCTGCAAGGACCCGCTTCGCTGGGTTTTTATTTGTGGGCAAAAAGTAACGATAGTGAAGATTAAGATAATTATATTATAGCCAATCTTACCCATTTTCACAGAATGCAAGAATTAGGTCCCCCGTTTCCAGACTAATTAGAGAATTGTTATGTCCAGTCAAACGAACTATTTTCAATTTGATCAATTTTCTGAAACGTTTACAATCGTTCTATAATCGAACCAATTCGAATTTGAAAATTTTTTAAATCGAAATAGAAAATCTTCCACTTTCAACCACTTTCAAGCCCATATCTTCCGCACACTTATAGCTATCGAGACGCAACCACCATAGTGCACGAATGGAGACTTGGGGCTACTACCACATACAAACACCATTCATGTGTGATGTGTAGTTTTGTCTGAAAAGTGAAATATAGGGACACACAAGTCCATTTATATATATATAGAGATTATTTATAAAACCTAACATAGTTATGATAAGATTTTTTAAGGCTGATTGCAACTTCTTTGGTAAGGCAGATGATCTCCAGGAAGTGGCATTAAAATTTTTTTTTTTTTTGCTATGGAAAAATCCTTTTTCAAAAATTCTCAAAAATGCAAATATACAGAATGAAACAATTTTTGCATTAGAATCAAATTTAATTCTTCTACAGACAATTCAAAATTGTGAAAATTACTAATTATATAGGATTCTAATGTAAAAAAGTGATTCTGTCTGCTTCTAGTTTTTTGAGTGTTTTCAGAAAAGGATTTTTCTATAGAAAAAGCATTAAATATTTATCACAATCTGCTAGAAAATGAATGCATAACCAAAGAAGTTACAATTGGCCTTAATAATATATTTTATTACTATTTATTTATTGATCAATGAATTAATGAATCAATCAAACAATCAAAACACAAAATTGTTTTTGGAAACCAAAAATTATTCATTTTGAAGTTTCTTGGTCTTCTAAAGTAAGCAGCTTTATTTTTCAATTTATGAATCTTAAGTAACCTTTACATGCTTAGATTTTGTTCAGGTTCATCTGTGCAGACCAAATTTGCACTGATGGTATGCACATCAGTCTGCATGGTTCACTTTTGCCTTCACACATTCCAACCTCAATCAAGCATCACACAGTGTAGAGTTAAAATTCTGCAAGTGTAATATGCTTTTTAAAAACTGTGATCATGACAACTCTTCCGTATGCACTCCAGATGTTATTAATGATTTTTACTGCAGTTTCCCAATCTGCATTTCATTCAACTTCTTGACATTTGAAAACTAATTTATCATAGGCTGCATTTTCTTATTTCAGTCACTGTATTCTTTGTTCTTGACCTTCCAAACAGCAGATAATATTCTATACAGTTTTATAAATGCACTCATATTCAAATGTAAATGTATTCTGAGAATCATACTAATTTCTAAACACATAACATACTAATATAAGGTAAAGACAAAATTGTGCTATTAGCCTGTGGCATAGTCTGTATCATCTTCAAATGTTCCAACATGCATGGATTTGTGTTTGCATAAATTCAAGCATCATCAGATTTTGCACAGGCCAAACACAGACCATACTACAAACCAATTTTTGGTCAACAGCACATTTACATACTGATAAACACTTGAAACAAGAAACATTTTATCAAAATAAATTGCTTATTTCTTAGAAGAATGTTAAAAATTATCTTAGTAATTTTGAACCAATCTTAATGAAATATAAAGTTATAAATCTTCTCCAAAACTTAATAAAAATTTCAGTGATTTGAGTGTAAAATGAATAATTCTATGCAAATATTCAAAGTTGTAAATCAGACAGGACTCAATGTGCAATTTGAGAGATGAAAGTCAGGTTGAGAGCACTTTGCAGGCTGTAGTAAGTAGAAAAACAGATAAAAACAATTCATCAGGAAAGTAACAAAAATATGAAGTAGATGAATATAAATTTTATAGGAATGGTTTAATATATTGTAATATAATGTAATGATAAAATGCATTTAATATATTGTAATAAGCTATTATTTTATATAGAAACTTGACAACCATGGGTAATGCAACGTGAAAAAAGAACTTACTTGGCTTATTGCAAGAAATATTAAATGCATTAAGACAGTTATTGTTAACTGTAAGATCCTGAGAAGCCTAAAGCTAAGTGTACTAAAATTATCATCACCACTGCTAGAGGACTTGTGGAATTGTTATTACCTCAACAGCGTGTGAAGGGACAGAAAGAAATTGACTCATCCTGTACGTATAGTCTCAAGAAGTATAATTTTTTGGCAATAACCAAACACCTTTTTCATTGCTGAGAAAGTTTATTTAAAACAAATGTACGTTTGTTTTAAATAAACTTTCTCGGCAACGAAAAAGGTGTTTGGTTATTGTCTAATCTTTTGCTGGGCACATTCTATTTAATATAATAATTTTTTGTTAAATTCATCCTGGCAAATTTTTTTATAATGATACTGTTAAATCTTTTCATTTGCCTGTAAAGCACAATTTACACTGGACGTGAAACATAACAAAGTGAAGAGAGCAAATGACAAAACATGAGCATATGTGATCTTGTGAACAGTTAAAAATTTTCATGTCAGCCAATGGGAGTACACAATAGCTAGGTGTGTTGGCAATAACAAGCCAAGGAAAATGTTTTCATCTCAAATAGAGTTCTCACAGCAGAAAAAAAAATTCATATTGAAAATATTACTCGTATATAATTTAATTTTGATAAACCTACACAATACAATAAGCAGAAAAAACATTAACGTGGTAACTGCAGTATATATCAAATTTTTTTAAACGTTCTCTATTTGTAAAAGTGAAAAACTACAAATCGTGACCCCACTTACCACTGCTTGCAGTGTAAACAAAATTCACTTTGCTTGCCTTGTTTGCTCTGTTCACTCTCTTCATTTTTGCACCCTTTGCATCCAGTGTAAATCACACTTAACAGCTTGCTGAGACAAATACTGAATGACAGCAACATTTTTAGGTATTGCAAAAAGAAATGTGCACCATTGACGAGGAAACACAAGGAAGCCAGATAGAAATTTGCTAAAGAATGTCATGATTCAAGTGACAAATGAACAAGATAATATTCAGTCTCACACAAAAAAACTTTAAACAAGGTTGAAAATGTTTGTTCCATCAATAAATTTATCTTTACTGGATTTCAGTTGTTATGGAGTTATTAATAATAAATACATCCAAGTGATTCTTGAATGTATTTCGTCTTAATAATTTCCATTTTTAAAGTGATTCTTGTAATTTGGTATATTTAAAAGTGTGATTTGAATTGAGACCATTTGACTTACAAATGTAAAAACAAAAGAATCCATATAAATACTAAATTCTAATAATTTTGTCTCCTTTGGCAATGGCAACTAAAAATGTTACTTTGGCATAATTTTCACAAAGTATTGAAGCTCAGAAACAAAAATTTTAGACCAGAACAATAAAATTGCATTCTGAAGTTCACATTGTATTAAACTGACATCCATCAGCATAAACTAGATGAACAAGTATTGCCCAAATGTTCTCCATAGGATTTAATCAGGACTGAGTGCAGGCCAGTTCAAGACATGTGAGACCAGCTTAAACTGGCAAGCCAGTTTATTGTTCTTTAGGAGCTATAAACAAGAGCATTGTTCTGTTGAAAATTGAGTCCACAGAATGGTTAACTAAAATCAAAGGCTATCCTGAAGTGTCTTAATGTCCTTTTTTGAGTTTTGTTCACCTGACAAAAGCAATTTCATTTTTTTTCTTCAGCTGAAAAGTATACCCAGATCATTATGGAATGACCACCACCTTGAAAATAATTTTGGTTCATTTTTCAGTCAAAGCCAGTAATAATGACAGCCTGAACCATCCAGATTAAAGGTCATCATTAGATTTTAAATATAAATTTGAATTCTAAAGAAGGACTTATTTGATTTTTGGTTCCATCTTTAAAACCTAAGGATGACTTTTAAACAAGGCTGAAAACATTTGTTCTGTCAATAAATTTTCTTTACTGGACTTAGTGTTTGAGTTATTAATACTAAATTACTACTAGTTAAGTATATTTAATTTTTTTATTACTGATTTTTGTTTTGTATTACAGTGTTATGTATTTTTATACAATTGAGAAATTCTGAAACAGTCTTTAATTTGTGTAAAAATAAATTATTTTAATATGATCTTATTCAATTTCCAGATATAAAAATTTATCATCTAAAATTTATGTAGTACTCCCATTCCATTTTTTTTTTCCTGTTCTTTCTTCATCCTAAGCAATTATTATGCCTCATTTAAATACTATCACCAGAGGAAATAACGGTCTCGGTTTGCCAGATGTGCATCCAAAGAGGGTCAACTAGGCCATCATTGTGGAGCACCAATTGGGGAAAGATGTTTGTGATATGTCAAAAGGATATAAGAACAGATCAACTGAGGGGATGACATCTTTCTTTTTTCTACTCGATGGACTTCGTTTCGTCTGGAGTGACCACCGAGCTCAAGCAGGAGATTGCAGAACAAAAAAGATGAGCACATTTACTGACAACAAAGAGGAAGATTCTTGTTGGAAGTAAGGTGACAAAATATATACCGATCTAATACATACTTCGCATTGTAAAGACTACTTTGGACTTTCCTTCCCATTAAAATTAAGTGAAAATTCATGTTGTGTATTCATCCATGAAAATATTGAAGTTAAGTTTGTATATTTAGTATTTTAATATTAATATTGTATGTATAGTAGTATTTTATTGTCAGGATTTTTATGTATATTTGTATGTATAGAAGAATGTATATTATTGAATTGTATGTATAGTAGAATTGTCATGTATAGAATTGTATGCATAGTAGTTTTTATTGTCAGGATTTTTATGTATATTTAGCATTCTAGTTTATTGACATTTGTTGGCGTTTTTATTGTAAATATAACAATTTAGCTTATTAACATTGTCAGGATTTAATAGATATATTTAGTCTTTTAGTTTATTTACATTGTCATGATTAACTGTTATTAAATATTTTAATATATAATTCCTAAAAACATTCACTCTCATACAAAGGAATTACATTTAATATGTCATTTAAATCAAAAACAAATTACAGTCTAAATTATATGCAAACAAACAAATCAATGCTAAATTATTCACAAGCTATTTTTAAGATTATAATTTTAATCAATCAAAATTATAGTCTTTAAAATAGCTCATGAATAAGCCAGTAGTTGATTTGATATTGTTCACATCTAAATCAATTTGTAGAAGTTACGGATATTTTAAAATAATAATTATATTATTGTACTACTTAAAAAATTGAATTTTTAAAATAATAAATAACTTACTGGATAATTAATAAATGAAGATCCTAACAGTGGTTGCATCACATTATGAACAAACTGAATCTGATATTGCAGCTGTTTTAATTTATGATTTAAATCATTGTCACTCTAAAAATGAAAAATAAAATAAAATCTAGTTATAAAGATAATATGACAACAATAAATATCAAATATAAAATTATAAACAAGAAAATATATTTGAAAATATTATTTTAAAAGCATTTATAAATTATATATATAATATATAATTAGTCAAAAGTATATCATGTTTAGAAGCCAAACTGTAATTTATTCTGAATAAATGTTTTTGGAATACTAAATTCCAGCTTCAGTTACAAACATATTCAAACTGACAAAATAGTACAATAAGCATTATATAAAAATCAAAATTGCATATCGTTGGAAGTCATTTGAATTCTTAAAAGTTTAAATATAGAATACAGTAGTTCCAAATAATATAAATAAAATAAAAAAGTAAATATAACAAAATGTAAACCTCACATCAAATGCATCAATTGTCTAATTTATTGTACTGAAAGACAAAGCCAAACAAATTCAAAAAGGTGATTACATTAAGAGTTATTTTACTTTTATGCTCCTGCAGATAAAATTGCACAAAAACAAATGTATTTCATTCAAAATGTTATCCAGAATAATAAAAGCTCAAATTTATGCCTATTAAAACTTTTTATAACTATTTTACTAATCGGTGTATTGAAAGTGTTTGATTGGCAGCCATTGCTTTATGGAGTGCCAACTGAACTGTACAATAAGTCCAAATATTTTTACTAAGATTCACATTAGGCTTTGTGGAAACCATTTAAACACTGGAATGTTTTTTTACCTCAAAAAAGCATTAACATGTGATAGTAAGGAGTATTGTCATCTTGAAAAAAGTTATCTGAATCTCCAAAGTGATTATCCAATGTTTAAAAGGGCATCCAAATACACTGCAGTATTAACACAATTCTTTTGATCCTATATATAAAATACAAGCCCATGTCCTTAAATGCTAAGGAAATTTGAAGAATCTGATGCTAAACAATCTGAATTGAATTTTTCACATGTTCTGTGCCAAACTATTATCATCATCTGCTCCCAAGTTTATTCTGGATTCATTACTAAAAATGATTTTTCTCCAGTTATAAATGGACCAATTTTTGTGTTGTTTGGCTCAACTTATGCATTTTTGTCAATGAATACGAATGAGTAGAGGTTGTTGAATTTGTTGAATGAGTAACTTTTTCATTTACTCTATTTCTCATTGTGCAATCACTTACATTAACTCCTTGCATTTTTCCATTCCATATTTATTTATTTTGAAGTAACTTTATGATTTTTATGACATTTTCACTAATTCTTTATCCTGCTTTGTTTTTTTGTGATTTTTTTTACTGTTCCTGTCAGTCTGTATTTCTTCCAAACACTTGATACTGTACTACTGGCACATCCAATTAATGCTGCAACATCCTTTTGCAATTTGCCTTCTTTTCAGAAACAAATTACCCATTATTTTGTATCTTCACACAAATTAATGGAAATTAAATCACAGGAGCCATTTTTATTTGTTATAATGTACAAACATATATAAACAATTCAATGCAAATGAACTTATCACCAATATCATTTAATTGTGCATATTTCTTGCATCTAATTAGATATGCATTAACATTTNCATTGGATAATAAATCTTTACTAATCAGCACAAATTTTATCATAAATATTTTGTCATCTTAGTAAGTTATCAGTTCATGAATGTTAATCTATACAAAAACAGTTCAAAATAACAAAGCTATTTTATCAGAATTTTTGAAAAATATTGCTATTTTGAACTGTTTTGTACACATTAATGAGTACAACAATGGTCTTAGTTATTTGTTACAATAAACTTTGCACTGGTTAGTATACAGATTTGACTAATACTTTCAACATGGCTCTTTTATCGTAATAATTATTACAAATAAATAATTATTTTTTTCAATGATCAGTTCATTTCCCATCTGAGCAGATTTTAACCAGATAAGGGAAAGTCAGAGGATGTTCTAACTTCTGTGAAAGGAAGTAACATCTGTTATCTGCTCTTTTCTACTCTAAAACGTCATTTTTCTCACCAAAAATGAAGTAATATTTGGTGACACCCCAATTTATGAGCTTACCTCATGTTCCTTAAAATCTCTTGTGAACTGAAATCTTGTACATAGGGGCAGGCTTTTCCATTATTTCTTATGGCTGAAATTTAAATTCTTGTTCTGACACAATCCAGTCAACCGTACACATGTTATCCAAATAATATTAAAGTGCTAAAAAATTCCTATCTATCAACCAATCATACTAAATGAAATAAAGAAAAATTAAGTAAATAAAAGTGTTGATTAGGTTATTTGCCTTCTTAAAACAGAGAAATACGAAGTGACGAAAGCAAATAGAACATAAGAGAAGTAAACATTATAAAAACATGTCATTACCAGACATATCTTTATAATAAGAAAATAATATTTAAGACAATGAGCAAGCAGAACACAAGTAAGATAGAGTAAAATAAAATAGTTTTTTAATTAATGAAATTTTAGTCACTGATAGCATATGTAATATTGAGACAAAGTTTGCTAAACAGCATAAATATGTTGAAAAAAATTGATATTATTCATAGTTAATGAAACATAATGCAAATGAAACTGGAAAAGAGAGACTACAATTTAGAAACCATTGAACTGAAAATTTTTGTTCTTGCAAATATTGGTTGGTTCTCATTGCACTGAATTCTCATTGCATTTTATTTCATGTCGTAAATTGGGAAGCAATAAAAGAAAACGACTCAGCTGTATTGAATTCTCATGTATTGAATATTCATAAATTGGGGTCATATTGTACAGTATATTTGATTAAAACTAAAATAAAATTTAATATACTCTTTACATAACTTTACAAGCAGAATGCATTTGATACATTTTGATAAAATTTTTAGGTAATCTATCACAAATAAAAACTTCAACTCTCTGGAATAGAGACTGGCAACTACTTTTATTTGCTATGCCAAATGAAAAGACTTGAAATGCCAGTTTTATTTTCCAAATTTTCTAGGATTAAGAATAAGTATTCTATTTACATGTAAATAATCTAATTCAACATTTCAAAACCACAAAAATAAATTAAAATATTTTTATTTTGTGAATTATTAATGTTGTTATTAATACAAATTAACATTCCTGAAATAAAGTGAATGATTTTGACAAAAGGAATATGCATTACATACTTTTATCATATACTCATAAGCAAATTTAATGCAAAACAATATTCATATTTATGTTACATATGATATAGTTCTTTGGTTAATAGTTGTTACACAGTTTTTAGTAAATAAGTATGACAGAGTAATGAACTGATCTGAAAAAGTACCATTATAAGTTACTTTTCTACTATGTTCTACAACTCATGTTATAGGTATTGGTTTTGTACAGCTTTAAGTTTCAACAGTAATTGATTTGTAAACAAATTTCTAGCAAATCTAAACATAAGTAAATTTCAAAACAGTCATAAGGTATGGATACATGATGAAAATAACAGTAAGAATAAAATTGGAGAGAGGTTTGTTTTGAAATGTCAGTAAATAAAGTATTATTAGTCACCTCTCAATTTGGTGTTTTTTTTTTAAATGTTCAGGACTCAGAAGCTCTGGACTGTAATTAAAAACTGCTCCACATGCTAGGGATGTCCTGATACCACAAAAATATCAATATCATGAGTAGTTTTGAAGTATGGATATCAGTCTTAAAGCATCTATATTGGCCAGTATCAACATCAAGTATCAAAATTGAAAATCCTGCCAGCTGTCACTGTTCAATCTGTCAAGTCACCCTGCAGTTGTTTTTATTCCTGAGAAGGTACACCTATCCCTCATTTTGCACAGTGGATATATTCTAAAGAATGCTGTGTAAAAAACTTGCATAAAAAAGTGTAGTACATTTATTCAGTAGAAAAATGCTCAACAGGATCCACAACTTCAATGAAAAAAAAAAAAAAAAAAAAAAACAACTTACAAAAGAAACACCAGTTTTTTTATTCTATCATCATTTATCATTAACATTATCTGTACATAACTATAGTAAATACAAGGTAGCATAGAAAACATAAAATCAATTTACAGCATTCTCTGATGTACTGTATATAGAGTACTGTGCTTAAAAAAAATAAATCAACTCTTGATTTCACAAACAGCAAAATTTTAACAAAAAGTTAAATTTAAAAATTTTCAAATAAACTGTTTTTCCCCATGTAAAAAAAAATCAATCATGTAAAAAGAGGATTAGTTTTCTTTTGTTGACCACATTATTTCAAAATTGCATAATAAGAGGGTAGGTGTACTGTACTTATTACAATGAAGGCTGAGTGGTTCACAAGAGCAGCAATTTATATTTTGTTGCTAATATCTAGTTCAGAAATCAGTGCATCAATCAGTCTTCAGTTTACACTCATAAGATGTCATATACACAAAAGAAGCCCAGATATAGTCCTGCTAATGAGGTCTATGGATACTACTATACATTGGATGGGGTGGATAAGAAATTGTTGTTTAAAATGTAAAACAATGTCTTTACATCGAAACTTCTTTATTGTGTGAGATCGGCCAGGATGTAGATCTTAGTCTACGACACTTACGGCGCGCGATTGTGAGATCGGCTCTCGTAACTTTTTATAGGAGGGCGGTAATATTTAGGAAAAGGGGATTCAAGACTGTGAGGTCTTTATCCCAAATTGTCAGGGTCCCGACACCAGTTAATCAATCTTATAACACACGGATTAACACGCGTGAAGTAAACTTATTACGATTCATATTAAGAGACATTTTAATTAAAAACGAAATAATAAATTTAATAAAACAAGAAAATAAACTCATACAAAATGTGGATAAACGAGAGACAGAACTACTACAAATAATATACAAATCGAGCGATAGCTAAGCTTATATTATACCCTATTCGCGATCGAGAGAGAGAGCTCACAGAATCGTTATAAAACATACAACCTGTTTTAGTTGTCGTTCGTCTTCTTCTCTGTAGATAAGGGACACTTTGGAGATAAAGTTCATTTACTTCTTCGTATGGGAGATCAATATGTGCACAAAATCCAAGTATGGTTTCTAAGTGCTAACTCTGGAATTATTCTGTATGTGACTCGTCTAAAGACGTTGGTCATCAGGAGGAAAAACGTATGGAGTTGGACGCTTCCAGAACTGTCGCTGAACTCCCCGAATTCTGACAAATTCCCTGTATATCTTCTGAATTTTGACCAATCATTGGCCAGTAACTCTTTCATGAGAACGGATGAAAGGGGAATGAATGAGGGGTAGCCATTTCCCATCTGAGCAGATTTTAACCAGATAAGGGAAAGTCAGAGGATGTTCTAACTTCTGTGAAAGGAAGTAACATCTGTTATCTGCCTTTTCCCACTCTAAAACGTCATTTTTCTCACCAAAAATGAAGTAATATTTGGTGACAATATTTAACATAATTAATAAAGTCACTATTTAGACCCAGGGGCCTTTCGGGTCTCACAATTGTGTTCAAATTTTACAAATATCAGTACAAACAAGTATGTACAAAATGTAGTTCATTTTAAACATCAGGATGGTCCAAGTTGATTATCAAACAAAAATACTAAATAGTAATCAGAACTCTAAGCATACATAGATTCTTGAAATGAAGTTGACATAATACGATTTTTATAATTTATTGATTTTTGGTCATTAATATTTTTATTTAAGTTTAACTTAACCAAATAGTGCAAAATTTTATTTCAGTTTCTGATTCAGCTGCAAAATCCAATTTCAATCAGACCTTATCTTTTTGTAAAAAATGTCATGATACCAGATCTGATACCCAAGTAAAGTATCAATACCGGTATTGGTATCAGACAAAAGTATGAAGTACAAATAGTACTCAGTATCAAACGAAAATACTGTACTGATAAAGTATCGGTATCAGAGGTACCAAGACATTCCTACACATGTCGTAGACAATCTATGGAATTAAGGAAAAATTTAGATTAAACCAGCTAGAATAACTTTGGCTTTAGTTATTGGGTGCATTCAGCAAACAAAAAGTATGTAGCATATTAGCTCAGTGCTCTAACCCAGCACTATAAAGTTGGATAGACATGTTCTGTTCCTTAAGCTATAGATGTCATAGCAATGATTTAGAACTCAAAACATAATACAAAAATATGTGATGTATAAACATTACACACACAACCAATATCCAGCAAGAAAAAACTACAGGAAAGCAAATGTTTTCATCCATGTTTAATTAACAGGCATCATAGGATAACTCAGGAATTAGCTTGACAATGTCTATTTGCTTTCTTGTAGTTTCTTCTTGCTGAATATTGGTTATATGTGCAGTATTTATTAACATATACCCAATTTTGAGTAGTTGAATTTATGTGGTTTATTTCTGTATTTGTAATTATTTTTCTTCTTCCACACTTTGTTAAGTATGGAAATTATATTGAAGATATGAAGTACAGTGGTACAGTACCTCATACTTTGAACGACTCTAACTTTGAATGCAAAATTCAACAAAAATTTGCCTTATAGTTTGAACAATGCTACAGAGCGTGAATTGTGTGTACAGTGAAAAAATCTGCTCGAAACATAAATGCAATCCATTATGTATCCAAGTCATCTTTCACTCTCACATTATGCTTGTATTTTACTTGTTCAAATCTCACTGGTTTTTTTAAACTTGAAGAAGATCGAAAGTACAGTCGAAAATGTTTGTTTTCTATTAAATATTTAGTACTGGACTGTTAAGGTTTTTGAGTGTTAATTTATTTTTATGCTTGTATGTTTTCAGTGCTTGAACTTTTTAATTCACACTGATATGCACAAAATAACACCTTTCTTACATATTCCAGCAACATTTATTCTGAATTAAAAACGTTTTCAGCTGCATTTAGAGACCTTCAAGTAAAAAGCCTTTCCATTTATCACATATTCATAAAATGGAGAATTGCTCTACATGTATAATGAATTTAATTTTTAAAAAATTTCAATAGTAATTCAGAATAAACATTACTGGAATAAGTACAAAAGGTGTTATTTTGTGCATATCAGTGTGAACTACAAAATTTAATCTAGATTTTGAAAAGATAACTAAAGAATGTAAAAAATTCCATAAAGTTATTAATTACTAATTTATTAAAGGTGTGCACATGTATTTTTTTTTCATAATTATTAAAAGAATAGAAAAAACATGCCGTATAAATTTTAAAAGTGCAACCCCTGGCTCTATTTCTTTGACATGATAAGGTCCCTTTCCTGCAAAAGTTTTCCCATTGCTGCTCTATAGGTAAGTTGCATCTTGTTAACCTTCACTTCATAAGCTTCACAATGCTTTTGTTCAAGAATGAATTTTGCTCTCAACAGAGCTGATAAACAATATTATAATCAGTATGAGCAATCACTATGCAGTGTGCATGCATGTAGAAGTCAACAACACACAATGTTGCCACTTACATGCACAATCTTTTCTATGCTGAAAGTTTTATGACAATGCTTAGTATTTTTTCTTGTTTTTTGTTTGTCATAATTTAAATTATATTTCTGCTTTTCAATTATTTTGTTGTTTAAAAAATACAATGTTCTGCTTGTATGTTAAGTTTCACACTATTCTGAACAATAGTTCCTGAAATATGCATCAAATTAATGGTCGTGCTTATTTATTGAACATGAGTGTATATAATGTTAGTTCAAATTATATTAGTTTACTAGTCTATGAAATCTAAAAACCAAAAAATAAATTAATTTATTATGCTTGAATAAATAAGTAAACATTACATATTTCAATAATTACATAACAAACTGCATCCAGGCATATTCTTTATATAAAATAAATGTATTATATAATTAACTAAAACATGTAAAACTGTAGAATAAAATTCTCTTTTACACTATTATTAAATTATTGAAGTTNAATTTGTAGAAGTTACGGATATTTTAAAATAATAATTATATTATTGTACTACTTAAAAAATTGAATTTTTAAAATAATAAATAACTTACTGGATAATTAATAAATGAAGATCCTAACAGTGGTTGCATCACATTATGAACAAACTGAATCTGATATTGCAGCTGTTTTAATTTATGATTTAAATCATTGTCACTCTAAAAATGAAAAATAAAATAAAATCTAGTTATAAAGATAATATGACAACAATAAATATCAAATATAAAATTATAAACAAGAAAATATATTTGAAAATATTATTTTAAAAGCATTTATAAATTATATATATAATATATAATTAGTCAAAAGTATATCATGTTTAGAAGCCAAACTGTAATTTATTCTGAATAAATGTTTTTGGAATACTAAATTCCAGCTTCAGTTACAAACATATTCAAACTGACAAAATAGTACAATAAGCATTATATAAAAATCAAAATTGCATATCGTTGGAAGTCATTTGAATTCTTAAAAGTTTAAATATAGAATACAGTAGTTCCAAATAATATAAATAAAATAAAAAAGTAAATATAACAAAATGTAAACCTCACATCAAATGCATCAATTGTCTAATTTATTGTACTGAAAGACAAAGCCAAACAAATTCAAAAAGGTGATTACATTAAGAGTTATTTTACTTTTATGCTCCTGCAGATAAAATTGCACAAAAACAAATGTATTTCATTCAAAATGTTATCCAGAATAATAAAAGCTCAAATTTATGCCTATTAAAACTTTTTATAACTATTTTACTAATCGGTGTATTGAAAGTGTTTGATTGGCAGCCATTGCTTTATGGAGTGCCAACTGAACTGTACAATAAGTCCAAATATTTTTACTAAGATTCACATTAGGCTTTGTGGAAACCATTTAAACACTGGAATGTTTTTTTACCTCAAAAAAGCATTAACATGTGATAGTAAGGAGTATTGTCATCTTGAAAAAAGTTATCTGAATCTCCAAAGTGATTATCCAATGTTTAAAAGGGCATCCAAATACACTGCAGTATTAACACAATTCTTTTGATCCTATATATAAAATACAAGCCCATGTCCTTAAATGCTAAGGAAATTTGAAGAATCTGATGCTAAACAATCTGAATTGAATTTTTCACATGTTCTGTGCCAAACTATTATCATCATCTGCTCCCAAGTTTATTCTGGATTCATTACTAAAAATGATTTTTCTCCAGTTATAAATGGACCAATTTTTGTGTTGTTTGGCTCAACTTATGCATTTTTGTCAATGAATACGAATGAGTAGAGGTTGTTGAATTTGTTGAATGAGTAACTTTTTCATTTACTCTATTTCTCATTGTGCAATCACTTACATTAACTCCTTGCATTTTTCCATTCCATATTTATTTATTTTGAAGTAACTTTATGATTTTTATGACATTTTCACTAATTCTTTATCCTGCTTTGTTTTTTTGTGATTTTTTTTACTGTTCCTGTCAGTCTGTATTTCTTCCAAACACTTGATACTGTACTACTGGCACATCCAATTAATGCTGCAACATCCTTTTGCAATTTGCCTTCTTTTCAGAAACAAATTACCCATTATTTTGTATCTTCACACAAATTAATGGAAATTAAATCACAGGAGCCATTTTTATTTGTTATAATGTACAAACATATATAAACAATTCAATGCAAATGAACTTATCACCAATATCATTTAATTGTGCATATTTCTTGCATCTAATTAGATATGCATTAACATTTGTCAAAAATCACATACTTTTTCCTAAGGCAGGGGACTGTAACACAAAATATAGTTTTTCCAACACTACCTAAAAAGTTGATGTCAATGGTAGTTCTTTACTAAAGGTAGTTGTATTTAATTTTGGCATTAGTATATATTTATTTTTGTTTATCGTAATTTCAGAAGAATTTTTTGGCAACTAAATTTAATATCAAAAACTACTGAATACTTTTTACCAGGGAATATATAAATTGGAAAATATTTAAAATACAATAATATATAAAACTAAAAAATTGTAAGAAGCTTTAAGTTCATGACATATTGAAATGCATAAGCATGCCAAAATATTTGATTATCTTAATAAAAAGTTATTACAGTAAAAAAATTAAATCTCGATGTCAAATTTATAGAAGATTTAAGATTTCTTTTATTCAATTAAAAAAAAGATGTAATATATCTTTTTTAATGTGTTTTTTTTTTGTAATAAGAATGTGTACATTTTCCATTTTCAAATTCATATGGAACACTTAAATGAACAGATTGATAATATTGAAGAATATGATAATTAACAATTACAGTATAACCCCAATTTATGAGCTTACCTCATGTTCCTTAAAATCTCTTGTGAACTGAAATCTTGTACATAGGGGCAGGCTTTTCCATTATTTCTTATGGCTGAAATTTAAATTCTTGTTCTGACACAATCCAGTCAACCGTACACATGTTATCCAAATAATATTAAAGTGCTAAAAAATTCCTATCTATCAACCAATCATACTAAATGAAATAAAGAAAAATTAAGTAAATAAAAGTGTTGATTAGGTTATTTGCCTTCTTAAAACAGAGAAATACGAAGTGACGAAAGCAAATAGAACATAAGAGAAGTAAACATTATAAAAACATGTCATTACCAGACATATCTTTATAATAAGAAAATAATATTTAAGACAATGAGCAAGCAGAACACAAGTAAGATAGAGTAAAATAAAATAGTTTTTTAATTAATGAAATTTTAGTCACTGATAGCATATGTAATATTGAGACAAAGTTTGCTAAACAGCATAAATATGTTGAAAAAAATTGATATTATTCATAGTTAATGAAACATAATGCAAATGAAACTGGAAAAGAGAGACTACAATTTAGAAACCATTGAACTGAAAATTTTTGTTCTTGCAAATATTGGTTGGTTCTCATTGCACTGAATTCTCATTGCATTTTATTTCATGTCGTAAATTGGGAAGCAATAAAAGAAAACGACTCAGCTGTATTGAATTCTCATGTATTGAATATTCATAAATTGGGGTCATATTGTACAGTATATTTGATTAAAACTAAAATAAAATTTAATATACTCTTTACATAACTTTACAAGCAGAATGCATTTGATACATTTTGATAAAATTTTTAGGTAATCTATCACAAATAAAAACTTCAACTCTCTGGAATAGAGACTGGCAACTACTTTTATTTGCTATGCCAAATGAAAAGACTTGAAATGCCAGTTTTATTTTCCAAATTTTCTAGGATTAAGAATAAGTATTCTATTTACATGTAAATAATCTAATTCAACATTTCAAAACCACAAAAATAAATTAAAATATTTTTATTTTGTGAATTATTAATGTTGTTATTAATACAAATTAACATTCCTGAAATAAAGTGAATGATTTTGACAAAAGGAATATGCATTACATACTTTTATCATATACTCATAAGCAAATTTAATGCAAAACAATATTCATATTTATGTTACATATGATATAGTTCTTTGGTTAATAGTTGTTACACAGTTTTTAGTAAATAAGTATGACAGAGTAATGAACTGATCTGAAAAAGTACCATTATAAGTTACTTTTCTACTATGTTCTACAACTCATGTTATAGGTATTGGTTTTGTACAGCTTTAAGTTTCAACAGTAATTGATTTGTAAACAAATTTCTAGCAAATCTAAACATAAGTAAATTTCAAAACAGTCATAAGGTATGGATACATGATGAAAATAACAGTAAGAATAAAATTGGAGAGAGGTTTGTTTTGAAATGTCAGTAAATAAAGTATTATTAGTCACCTCTCAATTTGGTGTTTTTTTTTTAAATGTTCAGGACTCAGAAGCTCTGGACTGTAATTAAAAACTGCTCCACATGCTAGGGATGTCCTGATACCACAAAAATATCAATATCATGAGTAGTTTTGAAGTATGGATATCAGTCTTAAAGCATCTATATTGGCCAGTATCAACATCAAGTATCAAAATTGAAAATCCTGCCAGCTGTCACTGTTCAATCTGTCAAGTCACCCTGCAGTTGTTTTTATTCCTGAGAAGGTACACCTATCCCTCATTTTGCACAGTGGATATATTCTAAAGAATGCTGTGTAAAAAACTTGCATAAAAAAGTGTAGTACATTTATTCAGTAGAAAAATGCTCAACAGGATCCACAACTTCAATGAAACAAAAAAAAAAAAAAAAAAAAAAAAAAAAAAAAAAAAAAAAAAAAAAAAAAAAAAAAAAAAAAAAAAAAAAAAAAAAAAAAAAAAAAAAAAAAAAAAAAAAAAAAAAAAAAAAAAAAAAAAAAAAAAAAAAAAAAAAAAAAAAAAAAAAAAAAAAAAAAAAAAAAAAAAAAAAAAAAAAAAAAAAAAAAAAAAAAAAAAAAAAAAAAAAAAAAAAAAAAAAAAAAAAAAAAAAAAAAAAAAAAAAAAAAAAAAAAAAAAAAAAAAAAAAAAAAAAAAAAAAAAAAAAAAAAAAAAAAAAAAAAAAAAAAAAAAAAAAAAAAAAAAAAAAAAAAAAAAAAAAAAAAAAAAAAAAAAAAAAAAAAAAAAAAAAAAAAAAAAAAAAAAAAAAAAAAAAAAAAAAAAAAAAAAAAAAAAAAAAAAAAAAAAAAAAAAAAAAAAAAAAAAAAAAAAAAAAAAAAAAAAAAAAAAAAAAAAAAAAAAAAAAAAAAAAAAAAAAAAAAAAAAAAAAAAAAAAAAAAAAAAAAAAAAAAAAAAAAAAAAAAAAAAAAAAAAAAAAAAAAAAAAAAAAAAAAAAAAAAAAAAAAAAAAAAAAAAAAAAAAAAAAAAAAAAAAAAAAAAAAAAAAAAAAAAAAAAAAAAAAAAAAAAAAAAAAAAAAAAAAAAAAAAAAAAAAAAAAAAAAAAAAAAAAAAAAAAAAAAAAAAAAAAAAAAAAAAAAAAAAAAAAAAAAAAAAAAAAAAAAAAAAAAAAAAAAAAAAAAAAAAAAAAAAAAAAAAAAAAAAAAAAAAAAAAAAAAAAAAAAAAAAAAAAAAAAAAAAAAAAAAAAAAAAAAAAAAAAAAAAAAAAAAAAAAAAAAAAAAAAAAAAAAAAAAAAAAAAAAAAAAAAAAAAAAAAAAAAAAAAAAAAAAAAAAAAAAAAAAAAAAAAAAAAAAAAAAAAAAAAAAAAAAAAAAAAAAAAAAAAAAAAAAAAAAAAAAAAAAAAAAAAAAAAAAAAAAAAAAAAAAAAAAAAAAAAAAAAAAAAAAAAAAAAAAAAAAAAAAAAAAAAAAAAAAAAAAAAAAAAAAAAAAAAAAAAAAAAAAAAAAAAAAAAAAAAAAAAAAAAAAAAAAAAAAAAAAAAAAAAAAAAAAAAAAAAAAAAAAAAAAAAAAAAAAAAAAAAAAAAAAAAAAAAAAAAAAAAAAAAAAAAAAAAAAAAAAAAAAAAAAAAAAAAAAAAAAAAAAAAAAAAAAAAAAAAAAAAAAAAAAAAAAAAAAAAAAAAAAAAAAAAAAAAAAAAAAAAAAAAAAAAAAAAAAAAAAAAAAAAAAAAAAAAAAAAAAAAAAAAAAAAAAAAAAAAAAAAAAAAAAAAAAAAAAAAAAAAAAAAAAAAAAAAAAAAAAAAAAAAAAAAAAAAAAAAAAAAAAAAAAAAAAAAAAAAAAAAAAAAAAAAAAAAAAAAAAAAAAAAAAAAAAAAAAAAAAAAAAAAAAAAAAAAAAAAAAAAAAAAAAAAAAAAAAAAAAAAAAAAAAAAAAAAAAAAAAAAAAAAAAAAAAAAAAAAAAAAAAAAAAAAAAAAAAAAAAAAAAAAAAAAAAAAAAAAAAAAAAAAAAAAAAAAAAAAAAAAAAAAAAAAAAAAAAAAAAAAAAAAAAAAAAAAAAAAAAAAAAAAAAAAAAAAAAAAAAAAAAAAAAAAAAAAAAAAAAAAAAAAAAAAAAAAAAAAAAAAAAAAAAAAAAAAAAAAAAAAAAAAAAAAAAAAAAAAAAAAAAAAAAAAAAAAAAAAAAAAAAAAAAAAAAAAAAAAAAAAAAAAAAAAAAAAAAAAAAAAAAAAAAAAAAAAAAAAAAAAAAAAAAAAAAAAAAAAAAAAAAAAAAAAAAAAAAAAAAAAAAAAAAAAAAAAAAAAAAAAAAAAAAAAAAAAAAAAAAAAAAAAAAAAAAAAAAAAAAAAAAAAAAAAAAAAAAAAAAAAAAAAAAAAAAAAAAAAAAAAAAAAAAAAAAAAAAAAAAAAAAAAAAAAAAAAAAAAAAAAAAAAAAAAAAAAAAAAAAAAAAAAAAAAAAAAAAAAAAAAAAAAAAAAAAAAAAAAAAAAAAAAAAAAAAAAAAAAAAAAAAAAAAAAAAAAAAAAAAAAAAAAAAAAAAAAAAAAAAAAAAAAAAAAAAAAAAAAAAAAAAAAAAAAAAAAAAAAAAAAAAAAAAAAAAAAAAAAAAAAAAAAAAAAAAAAAAAAAAAAAAAAAAAAAAAAAAAAAAAAAAAAAAAAAAAAAAAAAAAAAAAAAAAAAAAAAAAAAAAAAAAAAAAAAAAAAAAAAAAAAAAAAAAAAAAAAAAAAAAAAAAAAAAAAAAAAAAAAAAAAAAAAAAAAAAAAAAAAAAAAAAAAAAAAAAAAAAAAAAAAAAAAAAAAAAAAAAAAAAAAAAAAAAAAAAAAAAAAAAAAAAAAAAAAAAAAAAAAAAAAAAAAAAAAAAAAAAAAAAAAAAAAAAAAAAAAAAAAAAAAAAAAAAAAAAAAAAAAAAAAAAAAAAAAAAAAAAAAAAAAAAAAAAAAAAAAAAAAAAAAAAAAAAAAAAAAAAAAAAAAAAAAAAAAAAAAAAAAAAAAAAAAAAAAAAAAAAAAAAAAAAAAAAAAAAAAAAAAAAAAAAAAAAAAAAAAAAAAAAAAAAAAAAAAAAAAAAAAAAAAAAAAAAAAAAAAAAAAAAAAAAAAAAAAAAAAAAAAAAAAAAAAAAAAAAAAAAAAAAAAAAAAAAAAAAAAAAAAAAAAAAAAAAAAAAAAAAAAAAAAAAAAAAAAAAAAAAAAAAAAAAAAAAAAAAAAAAAAAAAAAAAAAAAAAAAAAAAAAAAAAAAAAAAAAAAAAAAAAAAAAAAAAAAAAAAAAAAAAAAAAAAAAAAAAAAAAAAAAAAAAAAAAAAAAAAAAAAAAAAAAAAAAAAAAAAAAAAAAAAAAAAAAAAAAAAAAAAAAAAAAAAAAAAAAAAAAAAAAAAAAAAAAAAAAAAAAAAAAAAAAAAAAAAAAAAAAAAAAAAAAAAAAAAAAAAAAAAAAAAAAAAAAAAAAAAAAAAAAAAAAAAAAAAAAAAAAAAAAAAAAAAAAAAAAAAAAAAAAAAAAAAAAAAAAAAAAAAAAAAAAAAAAAAAAAAAAAAAAAAAAAAAAAAAAAAAAAAAAAAAAAAAAAAAAAAAAAAAAAAAAAAAAAAAAAAAAAAAAAAAAAAAAAAAAAAAAAAAAAAAAAAAAAAAAAAAAAAAAAAAAAAAAAAAAAAAAAAAAAAAAAAAAAAAAAAAAAAAAAAAAAAAAAAAAAAAAAAAAAAAAAAAAAAAAAAAAAAAAAAAAAAAAAAAAAAAAAAAAAAAAAAAAAAAAAAAAAAAAAAAAAAAAAAAAAAAAAAAAAAAAAAAAAAAAAAAAAAAAAAAAAAAAAAAAAAAAAAAAAAAAAAAAAAAAAAAAAAAAAAAAAAAAAAAAAAAAAAAAAAAAAAAAAAAAAAAAAAAAAAAAAAAAAAAAAAAAAAAAAAAAAAAAAAAAAAAAAAAAAAAAAAAAAAAAAAAAAAAAAAAAAAAAAAAAAAAAAAAAAAAAAAAAAAAAAAAAAAAAAAAAAAAAAAAAAAAAAAAAAAAAAAAAAAAAAAAAAAAAAAAAAAAAAAAAAAAAAAAAAAAAAAAAAAAAAAAAAAAAAAAAAAAAAAAAAAAAAAAAAAAAAAAAAAAAAAAAAAAAAAAAAAAAAAAAAAAAAAAAAAAAAAAAAAAAAAAAAAAAAAAAAAAAAAAAAAAAAAAAAAAAAAAAAAAAAAAAAAAAAAAAAAAAAAAAAAAAAAAAAAAAAAAAAAAAAAAAAAAAAAAAAAAAAAAAAAAAAAAAAAAAAAAAAAAAAAAAAAAAAAAAAAAAAAAAAAAAAAAAAAAAAAAAAAAAAAAAAAAAAAAAAAAAAAAAAAAAAAAAAAAAAAAAAAAAAAAAAAAAAAAAAAAAAAAAAAAAAAAAAAAAAAAAAAAAAAAAAAAAAAAAAAAAAAAAAAAAAAAAAAAAAAAAAAAAAAAAAAAAAAAAAAAAAAAAAAAAAAAAAAAAAAAAAAAAAAAAAAAAAAAAAAAAAAAAAAAAAAAAAAAAAAAAAAAAAAAAAAAAAAAAAAAAAAAAAAAAAAAAAAAAAAAAAAAAAAAAAAAAAAAAAAAAAAAAAAAAAAAAAAAAAAAAAAAAAAAAAAAAAAAAAAAAAAAAAAAAAAAAAAAAAAAAAAAAAAAAAAAAAAAAAAAAAAAAAAAAAAAAAAAAAAAAAAAAAAAAAAAAAAAAAAAAAAAAAAAAAAAAAAAAAAAAAAAAAAAAAAAAAAAAAAAAAAAAAAAAAAAAAAAAAAAAAAAAAAAAAAAAAAAAAAAAAAAAAAAAAAAAAAAAAAAAAAAAAAAAAAAAAAAAAAAAAAAAAAAAAAAAAAAAAAAAAAAAAAAAAAAAAAAAAAAAAAAAAAAAAAAAAAAAAAAAAAAAAAAAAAAAAAAAAAAAAAAAAAAAAAAAAAAAAAAAAAAAAAAAAAAAAAAAAAAAAAAAAAAAAAAAAAAAAAAAAAAAAAAAAAAAAAAAAAAAAAAAAAAAAAAAAAAAAAAAAAAAAAAAAAAAAAAAAAAAAAAAAAAAAAAAAAAAAAAAAAAAAAAAAAAAAAAAAAAAAAAAAAAAAAAAAAAAAAAAAAAAAAAAAAAAAAAAAAAAAAAAAAAANCTGTATTGTTGTTCATACATAAAAATATATTTAAACAGTTATTTTCATAAGTTGTTAAAATTATTCCTTTTTACACATATATGAGAAATTTGGAAACAGCAAGTGCATTAACATGTTCAATAGTCAGTCAGTAGAATGAAAAAAGAAAGTAATATAGCTTTGGCCCTAGGTATTCATTCAACATAAAGAAATGTTTCCAAAATCTAGGATGGAGTAGACATTGAATAAAAACATCTAGCACTTATGACAAATATATATTAACATATGTTAAACAAATATTACACCATCTAAGCCATATAAATCCCAATAATTTTCATAATCTCATAGAAAACATTCAGACAATAATAATGTTAAAAAAAATGTAAAGAATATAGAAAATACACAGAAGTAAAAAATAATTTTTATTAATTTAAAAATTTCTTTAAATAGATAGTTTGACTTTATCAATATGAGACAATAAATAAAATCTAGTTTGATATTTTAACATAAAAGGTGATCTTTCTTAAATAATGTTTTCAATTGCATATATAAGACCATAAACTAAATAAACATTAAATAAATATAAATATCACAATATCAAATTAATATGTAGATACATAGATAATGTGCTAATTATTCAAGATAATGACAAATATATTTACTTGTTCTTGGATGATATCAACTATAACTCAACAAGTATTGACTAGGTTTAGAACATATAAGCAGCTTGTAGTGAATTATTTACACATTTCTATTTTTAAATCTGATCAAATGTATTGCACCAAAGTGTTTCACAAGCCTGCATCAATTGATTCCTATGTACAGTACACTGGAAATCCTATGATATTGTCCAGCTTTTTTTTGCACATTTATAAACCAAGCCATCACATATTCCACACATACACAAAGAGTTAAAAAGTATTATTACTATCTTTATCCAACAGGGCTTTCCTAGGAATGTCATAGATGGTCTCATTAAGACACTCTTTAACCCTCCTACTAAAGATAATTAGAATAAGAAGCATGAGCACTTAGAACGTTATACAATCATAACAAATTCCTTACATCAATCATAAGACTTTATATACAGGATTCACCCATACATATAGGTTTTCTAAATTGGTCAAACACAGATAGTTTTTACTACATTAGTTCCATGTACAGGTCTTTATTTAAAAGGATAAAAAAAAATTACAGTTTAGTTAATAAAGAGAACTTATCAATATCAACTTTGCTATCCCACTAGGTTTAGAATTGACCAAAAAAAGTTATGTGAATACTCCCACTTTAATTAAGGCAACAAGACTGCTCTCTCAGCTCAGAAAATTTAGATTATTAAAACAATTGTATATTTTCATTTTCTCTAAACTAAT
Organism: Centruroides sculpturatus; assembly: GCF_000671375.1. Classification (NCBI taxonomy): domain Eukaryota; kingdom Metazoa; phylum Arthropoda; class Arachnida; order Scorpiones; family Buthidae; genus Centruroides; species Centruroides sculpturatus. The sequence goes on from NW_019385214.1 coordinate 111,414, forward strand.
TAACTCACGATGCCCAAGATCTATATGCAGCATAGAATCAGTTACTAGAGAGATCCACTTTTGCTACTTTTACAAAGATCTTAGCCAANAAATGTTATAATATTCCAATCAGAATATCTCACTGAAAAAAATTATGTTAATTAAATTCTATCATGATTTCTTTTCAGTTTTTAATTTTTTCTTTTCAGTTTTCAAAATTCACAAAAATCATGTTTTATTGGAATAGTCAATCACATTTACCTCATGAACTTTCTCTCGTACATTTAGATCTTCTTAGTAACATTTAATCAAGAAACATAAGAGTTTTAAATAATTCATTATTAAAAAAATTTATTTAACTTAAATATAAAAATATAAAAAAAAGTTGAAACTTTAGCTGCTGATAAAATGAAATTAATCAGAATTCTTAGATTAGAAAAATTGAAATTCTTCTAATCTAAGAATTTGAAGTGTTATTTCCAATTAAAATACATCATGTTACAAAATGACATTATTACAAGTAAACTAATAACTATGACAATAACATGTAAAATCATACTAATGCTAAAAAAAATAGCAAAACATTAAGGTTATAAAATTATAAAACAGTGCAATACAGAATTGTTTCCATAAGATAATTTAGCAATAGAGAGCTGTCACACATTGGAGATTTTTAGAGTTCCTGTGGTTTATGCAGTCTCCTTTAACAATGCATATTTTAAATGGAATGTGCACTACACAAATTATTTTTGAATCATTACTCTGGAATCCTGTCATTACATGTAGTTCAAACCTGAAGATGGCAAGCTAAATTAGCTAAAAACAGTTTTTTTAACAAAAATGTTTGAGATATAAAAGTCAATGTTAAAGGAGACGGCAAAAGCCACAGACTACAAACCTGTCCAATGCTTGATGCTTCTACATCACTATATTGCACTATTTTACACTTTTATAAACGTAATGTTTCACTATTTTTTATTGTTATTAGTATGATTATATATATTATCATCATAGTTATTCATTTATTTTCAATTTAGAGAGTTACCATTTTAAAAATTGTGTCTCTGAAAATACTAGGAAAAGTTCATAATGTATGTTAAAATGAATGACTACTCCAGAGGTGGAGAATTTGCAGCCTTTTGTAGCTTCTAGAGCGTGATAAAATATAAAATTATAAAATTCATGGCAGCAAAATTAAGTTATGTTATAAGTTATGAAAATGCCTTCTGTTCTCTTTTTCAATAAAGATATGAAATCTACTCAAGTGAAATTTATATATATTATTGGTGCATATAAATACATTACTAATAATACAGGATGTCCATAAGTCTGAACCCACAGGAGTTTCTCATAAGTTATTAGTTTCTTTCATTATAGGAAAAACATCATTGACTATAGAGAAATGAATTCAAGCAATTTTGATAGTAGGGACCCACAGTCACCAAGAAGTGCCAGAGAATTCAATAGATTCCATCCAGATTGCAGACCAATCCTATATGTGTTGGTAAGCAGAGAACTGCCAAGGACTGTTATGAATGAAGAAAGCAGTGCCGAAATGTTGGCTTGTTTCATACTGAGTCCACAGAAGTCTATTTAATGCATGTCAAATGATATTGGAATCTCCAAAACCAGCATCCATTTCATCTTGCACACAAGTATGGAGTGTAATTGAAATATGAAAAATTACAAAATTGAGGACAGTTATATCCTGTTGAAGTATTTGCAGAAATAAACCTTTTCCATAACAGATAGACAGTTGTGTTCTTAATTTTGTAGCATCTTTGTAACAGTTTCCTTAAATTTGGCAATGAGCTTACATGTGCACAATTGGTCTGCAGTCTAGATGGAACCTATTCAATTCTCTGGACACTTCTTGGTGACTGCAGATCTCCACCAACAAAATCATTTGAATTTGTTCCTTTGTAATCAGTGACATAATTTCCCTGTAATGAAAGAAATGATAATATGAGAAACTCATGGGTACAGACTTACAGGTCATCTTGTATATATTATTAATATATTGAATATATACAGGATGAACAAAAGTCATAACATCCTTATAAAATCAAACTGAGATGGATAGAATTTTGGCATGATAGAACCATGTTATGCCTAGGTACAACCATCTGTGTATTTATTTGTGTTTGTCAACTGGAGGGTCACCATCTTGAATTCACCTTGAAATATTTAAATGGGAATGGAATAATGTGGCTAAAATTTCAAGAAAAATGCAATGGTACTGTACATTTGTTGGACTGTAATTTGAAAAAACTGTAACCTATAAATTCCCACTGTCATCTCTGTCTGTCTGTCCTTAATCTCAAGAATGGAGTTAGATAGATAAAATCCAAAACCGGATATAGAGAGCATAAACGCAGGAGGCCCCGATTAACTGTACTTCTGATGCAAACTGAAAGTCATATTATTTCAATTCAAAAATTTTCCCTTATAAGGAGTTAGCTAGATGACCAAAATTAAAAAATTATTCAATAAAGTTCAACAGCATGTAGAATGTTTATGAAAGTTTCTATTTAAATTAGAAAAAATACAGTGAAATGTGTGTAAACTGGACTCATATGGCACTGAATATTTTTTTCTGGTTTGGCAGGTTACAGTTCGAACAATTTTTTCCGGTGGAAAATCATAGCATTCCTAAGAATTTTTTCTGTTTAGGCAGGTTTACATTTTATTAAGGTTCTGTTTTTGACAGGTTTTACTGTATTGATTCATGAAAAAATTGTTAATTTCAAATATATATATATACAGTCGATCCCCTATAATGCTGTTGATAATTCCATTTTATATGAATTCCATGTTGTACAAGTCACTTAGATTTTACAAATACGTGGAATTATCAACAGTGTTATAGGGGGTCAACTGTATATATATACAAAAAGTTTTATTTATAAAATTTCATGAAATAAAAACCAATTTTTAAATGCATGTTCTTAAGCCTGATGACAATAAGAAAACAAGAGTCCCAAAATATAACTTGAAAAAAAAATTTATAGTATAAAGTATTTCCAGATATGAATTTATTAGTCTAATTTTGGAAATAATCTTTGTTTGAATTAGCTCTAACAAAGATTAAGCTATTCTTTTCACCACTTAATTTCATCTAGAGATAATTAACCAGTGTTAACTAATCTTATGAAAGGGATTGCCTTGACTTGAAATAAATATAGAGTGAGTCATAAGTCTCCATACAAATGGTGAAAGCGGTGACTAAATTCTTTTTCATTTTCAGGAAGGTGAACCAATTGAAAAGAAATGCCACTAACAAAGGAAGAACAGATTGACACTATTTTGTTGCATCATATGATACCATTTGTACGAATAAAATAAACATTAGTCGTTGNTAAAATCCAAAACCGGATATAGAGAGCATAAACGCAGGAGGCCCCGATTAACTGTACTTCTGATGCAAACTGAAAGTCATATTATTTCAATTCAAAAATTTTCCCTTATAAGGAGTTAGCTAGATGATGGCATGACTCTGATGCTAACAGGAAAAGGTGTTATGTACAGGGCATACTACTAATTTAATTAAGGTGGAGAGCATATATTTTAAATTAAATAAATTTAAAACATATAATTAAAAACTGCAGCCTGCATTGTGATGATGTCACAATAAATAATTGCTCATTTTCCACTTAAGTTTAATCTGTGAAAACTTACAAAGAACTGAATATAACCAATTTCTCTTTTCCAGGTGTGTTAAATATTGCTGAAATGCCTCTTACACATAACAGATCCAGATCATCCTGTGTTTGGAGAGAAAAGATCATGTAATGTCTGTGACTGATCCAATCCCTTGAAACTTTTGTAGCAATTGTGCAAGTTCCACATGTGACATAGAGTCTCCAGAGAGATTACTAATTAAAATGATTTGAAACATCACATGACTGTCTTTCCCCAGACATCAGGAAGATCTGGATTTGTTTCCCATACATAAGTGGCATCTCAGCATTGTTTAACACACCTGGAAAAAAAAAAGAAATTGGTTAGATTCAGTTCGTCATAACTTTTCAAAGATTAAAGTTAAGTGGAAAACAAGTGCACCATTGCAATTCTCTCAAAATTCTTGTCTCATTTCATATATTACATGACTTCATTCCCATTTAAACATTTTGAGGTGAATTCAAGGTGATGGCCATCTGGTTGGCATATACAAAGATGGTTGCTTCTAGTTGTAACATATTTTTATCATGCCAAAATTTACCCTGCCCAACTGAGTTCAATTTTTTAAAGTCTTTAATTGACTTTTGACTTACCCTGTACACTTGAAACCTGCAATCTTATGGATAGTTTCTGAAATAGAATGTGATCTTCAAATTAAAAAAGGTTTCTACTTCTGGATTACTCTAATAAAGCAAGATTTTCATGAATTTATTAAAATTATAAACAGTAAAGAACACTAGTATTCTGTATTTTACTGTTAGATAAATAGTTTCCTTCAAATTATAAAATTAAAAAATATTTCAAGAAAATTTAGTATAAACAGTTTTCTCATTTATTTTTAGTATATTAAATTGAACGCATACTCTTACATATGATATTGGAAATACATTGTGAAGATCCTTGTGAATCAATACATTTTTGCGTGTTTGTTATCATGTTTGAGTATACTTATGCAAAATGACAACTTAGATACTCAACAGCACTTTGAATGTTCTCCCTCAATTCATCTAAAGTGTGAAAACTCAATTCATAAACTTTTTATAAAAACATTTGTATTGATTCATAAGAATATCATTTACATTATCTTTAAGAGTCTGCATTTTCTCTACTAAAAATAAATAGAAAAGAAAATACATTCTTGACTTTGCTATTCAAGTGAGCCAACATAAGTGGGATGACTGTGCAATACACTAAGGACATCTGATTGCCTTTGGCAATGTAACCTCTACATTGTATTTTCTAATATTCTACAATACTTGCATTTTTTTAATTTGTAACAGCTCTTTGTAAACAATATTATAAACAGTTATTTAATCTATAAATAAAAAAATTTACCAATCATCCTCTTTCAATTCCATTGTAGATAATGCAAGTTAATTAAAATGCTAATAAGAAGTCTAGTTCCTTTGGCCTAATGCTGAGACAGATAAGTCTCAAAAATCATTTCATAAAATAAAAGCTAGACTCCTCAAAGTCTTAGCATTTTACCTTGCTTAAAATCTAGTATATTCAATAAATCATTAAATAATTCTAGTCAATAGTATTAGATAATCAAACCTTTCCTAACCAGCATAAAGTTTTATCAAATACTTTCAGCCATAAAAACATATTACATAAAGTTGCTATATTTGATAGCAAAAAGGTAAAAAGTATAAATTTCCTTTACTTAAGAGTATAGCAAAGGAAATTTTCTTAGCTAAAATATAAATGCAACTCTATTATGTAGGCTATAATCTAGTTAAGAATGAATAAAAAGAGAAAGAATCCCATTTATAGAATTTATAGTGCACTTATAGGATCCCAACTAACATTAAACAAGTTCATATATTCCAAACAATCCATCAGATTTTTATCAGGCTATATTAAGGCTAATTAATAATCCAAAACAAAGCAGTTTGGCAGGAGATAGACAGTTATGCCACCATCTCATGATTAATTTAATAATTATAAATAAATTAATTTTTTTTATTTTCATTTGATTGGCAGATTGTTATATATTACTAATATATCAGGTTATGTACTATACATTATTATAGGTCATGCATTCTAGATAATAACTGAATTAACCTCATCTGCATTTGTGTACAGGAAACAATACTAGAAAATCGAACCAAAATAATTAAAGAAATCAAGAATCAAAAACTAGCAAACATAATGGAGTAAGTAGAAATATATTAGCAAACCTATGTGCAAACTTATATTTTAAACTTTTATTTAGCTTTACTCCAAATAGATTTGTATGTAAATATTTTATCCTATACATCAGCGGTCGGCAACATTTCTGACCTCAAAGCCACTAAACTCCAATTTTGAATCCGCAGACACGTATCTGTTTAATTATATAGAATAATGATCATAAAAGTTCCATTTTAGTTTATTTTACTTTATTAATATGAAATTCACTTGTTTAATTATAACAAATTAGTGTGAAGTTTGTATCAACAAACTTCACACTAATTTGTTATAATTAAACATCCTTGTTTGAAATAAGTTTATGGATTTTTGGCTCTTTTCTAGGAAGATGACAATTGCACTCACTACATTATTTATTGTTGATTTATTGACATTATTATTTATTGATAACAATCATTTTGTGTTTGGTTTTAGATTTGAATAAACCCCCTCCCAATGAGTGAGAAAAAACAATCAAGCATTTTGCATTTCTTTCATAATACTCCACATAACCCCGAGTTAATCAATGTCCAAATTTCTCCATAGAACACCAGCTGGCAACTGCTACTATACATGATATACAATTTTTCACTTTTAGATTTCTTTCAACACATGTTCAATTCTTTTATCACCCATGCATGATGTGGATTGGCATTGTCTTGCTGGAATAGACCATCCAATTAGGGACAAAAAATCATAACTGGGTAAAGGTCAGTCACCATGTTAGTGTACTTGGAACCTGACACTAACATCCACTTTCACTAGAGGTCCAAGAGATACTCCACAAAACACATTCCAGACCATAACACTTCTGCCACTTTCCTGAACAACACCTTGCTGACATGAAGTGTCCAATTTCATAAGGTTTTCTCCAGATCTATAACAACTATCTGCCCTACACAACTGGAAATGTCTTGTCTGACCAGACTTCATAATTCCAATTGTCAATGGTCCAATATTAATGTTCTCTGCTGGAAAATGGTGGTAGGAAAGAATGGTATAATGACTTTCTGTAGACTTTATGGAATTTGCCTATCATGTAAAGTGAAAGTCATCATGGAGCCACTTTTTACAACCAACCAGCTTAGACTTGGTCACAGAAGAAATCTCACAATATATGAATACTTCCTTGAGGCATTTGCTTGTATAAGCTTGAAGAAGTGTTTCATATTTATCATAAAAAATTTTGTACAACCTTCACAATGTAATAGTATTAAAGTAATAGTGGATAATGCTGACATTATCTGAATAAACTTCCAAATATGCTGCTGAAATTAATTTTTCTTTCAACATTACCCAGAGTTTCTAATTAAGATTGATATTATTGAAATTCACAGATATCCCAACTTCACACATCAAAAACAAATGTATGTTTAGTGCACTATCACTCATTAATTCACAATTATTGTATGGGGTTTTGGATTAGCAAAATTGTATACAAAGAAAACCAAGTTAAGAAGGACTACAGACCAATCTAATGTTTTTAAAAATTAATGAATGATTTCTTTTTGTTTTTGCAGAAACACTTAATGGAGAAACAAATTTGTTTGGATTAATAAGAGTACACTCACAACAGTGTACATACTTTATTATGTTACAAATTAAGTGTTCTTTCTAGTTGGATGTAAGTTTATTTATTAAAAGTTACTTACACATTTCTGATGTTTATTTTTTTTTCTTCACTTTGCACTTTTGGTAATCTGCAAAACTGTTGAGTGCTTCCCTTTTGTCTCTTATAGGGCCCTATTAGCCTTCTTTTTTGTTGAACAAATGGAAATATGTAAAATGTTTCTTTATTAATAAAAAGTAATCTTAAAGATTTTATTTTCTGATAGTGAAAACAACATTAATTTTATAGGGATAGGAACCATTATGAGCCCTTAAAATTTCTCCAGGCCCAGAAAAAAATTCCCATCTCCCTTTCAATCATCATGGTAATTTGATATTTTCTATAAACTGGCTAGTGGCTACATTTATGTTGGATTACTAAGACTGCACTGTTTGATAATAATAATAATATTACATGTCAATTATTTTCTCAACATATTTCAAGAATCATTTCTCAATATTTTCAGTAATACATCCTTCTAATTACACAACTCTCATTATCTTTCTCAATAAATGTATCTACTTATCTGTAGAATAATACTAAATTAAATTTCTAGGTTTAATTACATTCTAGTTTCATATTTATAATTGTCTTTTCTTCTCACATATAATAAAATATTTTTATTGATTGTTCAGTTCATTTCTAAGCAACTTTTCTTGATGACATAAAAAAAGGTTATACAAAAAGGTTATCAAAAATTTCCATTCTATTCAAATTCAATTAAAAAGTTAAAATATTTGTGCAATGTGCCATTCAGTAAAAATGAATAATACAAATAAACTTATAAAATATTTAGTAACCAAAATTTAATCCAAAAGTATATCCTTTATACATACTGACTTCATTGAATATATTAAAAAAATCTAAGACACTATGAAGGTGAAGAAATCAATATTTATTACCAAAAAATTTTTTGAGACTTACATATCTCAGTGTAATCATAAAAAAATATTTCATCTCATAATAAATATTGGCTTCTTTATATGCTTAATCGTTTGGACTGTTCAATGTTAATTTAAAATAACAAATTTAAAGATAGTACATTGATATTTCACATTGTATTTCTACAACTTCTGGTTTCAAGTACTCATTTATATGTTAAAATAAAATAAAATAAAAAAAATCATAAAGGGGAATAATGGTATAAGAAGAATGAATTAGTCTGTCATTAGCAGAACAATGACAATATGTTGGTAAAACCTACTTCTTGTGATTACACAATTTAGTTAGACAATGTTAAATTATATTGCTAGTGTATAATACTTATGTATTGTGAAAATAAAATCTTATTACATAATAAATAAGAAAAAGTTAACAACAAAATATTCAAAACAGTTCATGTTTAATTTTGATACATATACTGTACATACTCATTTTTAATATCTACAAATTGATATTTTCTGATTTTAATATTTAGAAATATTTTTAAAAAATTTATTTTTTGAATTTTGTTATTCTTTTGGTTTTTAAAATTTTAATAATTATAACATAACAAGTGGAGCTACAATTTTCTTTATTACTACTAAAGTTTCAATATAAAAACTTTATTAAGTATACCACTCCATAGGAAAACAACACTGCATGTACTTACAATATAAAATTATTTATGAATAATAAAATGTTTTTAAAGTAATCCTGCAGTTTACATCAACCAAAATGATTAAAAATGTCTGTATAGTCAATGTTTAAAAAATGTTTAAATTGGTTTATTATTTCTTATGAGTTGAAGAATATTCTCATATAAATACATAAAGATATTTATAGATATATTAGGTTTTTGTATATTATTTTATCCAATGATGTAGTGCTGAAACAATTACAAGAGCCCAAAAAAATATGGAGACAGTGGAGATGAGAATGCTGAGATAGATATGGGATATGATGAAGGAAGTGGAACAGTCAAGGTAGGTTCTAAAATCATGTTATTATTCCTAAATAATTTTATATTGTAAGTACAGTACATGCAGTGTTATACTCCTATGGAGAAGTAGAAGTTGCAGGAAAGTAGATTAAAATGGTTTGGACATGTGGAGAAAAGAAGGGAGGACCATGCTGGTAATAAAAATTGGGAAGTTGGAAGTGATAGCAAGGAAGAAGTGAGGAAGACTGAAGATGAGATGGAGAGACAAGGTGGTAGAGATTGGGAGAGAAGGGACAGAGGAGAGAGAATGCTCCAGATAGATAGAAGTGGAAAAAGCAGATTAAAAATGCAGATGCCGACCCCGTATAAACATGGGATAAAGCTAAGACAAGCGAGAGGTTTTTTTATATCACGCATATACATTTTTAATAACGATTAAAGAAATTTTCGGTCAATGTCGACCGACATAAACTGCGGGATTACAGAGTATTTTAATATATTCACGACGTATTTAAAACAGCATTATTTTTCTATATTTACTTTATCAATTTGGACAAACTGAAAAACCTGCAAAATTATAAAAAGAAATAAATTTTTCATATGCAATGTAATGAACAAGTATAAAGCATGTAAATATCTACAACATAAGTATATTTGTAAAGCCATTAACCTGTAATAAATGTTGATTTCTCTTGACTTACATGATTCATGATGATTCATGCTTTTATAATCATTGAAAAATGGAAACATTTTTGAAATAATAAAATACACTTGAAAAGTTTTACAATTGAAAAGTGACGCATTAACAATTAAAAATAAATTATACAAATGATTAATAAATGATCTTTGTATGGATAAAAATAAAATGCCGGTTTAATGAAGTGTGTTGAACAGGGGGTTTAATATTATTATTATTTTTTATTATTTGTAGGCTATTCTTTAGCACAATTTTTTTGTAAATCAATCGCGGTAACTCTTAAGGAACGTACTTTTGCAAACCTTTTTCAATCTTATCACCAGCGAGGAGTTGCCTTCTCCACCATACTCACAGTTCTCTTCGCACACCCGCACGACCGCCGCCATGTTTGTTAAATATGAAAAAGTAACACGTGATATATGGTTCCTGACGAAATTCAAATTTCTAACAAATACGTATATTTTTTATTAATACTAATATATTTTTAGTATAATATGTTATTTATATTAATTGAAATTTTAAAAACACTTTAGGTTTATATATGTATGACCTCATAATTAACTAATAATCAGGTATTACGTACAATGCATTATGAAATTTGTTATTTATTTAATTTACTTTTCAATCGAGGAAATTTTGTAGCATATTGTAAACATATTCTATTAAGGGCATTATAAATTATTATGGAAGAACCGGGGATTTTTTCCGGGCTCGTACGGTTCTTACCTCTATAAAATTAATATTACTGTTACTAATTGAATATAAAGTCTCTAAGACTTCTTTTTATTAATAAAGAAACATTCTACGCATTTTTTAAACAAAAAACAATGGCAGAAGAGACCCGCTAATAAGAAAAAAAAGGGCACGCTCTACCCCGGGTGCCATACATGTCCTGTACATTATGGTAATTTACGAGAGATTTTTAAATTTTCCCGCTTAATTGTAGCCCTGCATAGTTATAAAAAGACTTCTAAATTATTTTTATTTATTCAGATCAATTGCTCTATCGTTGAAAAACAATAAAAATTGATAAATATGGTATTTAATACAGGACAAAATTCAACTTTTTTGTAGCCCTAAGCTGTAACATATAAGAGGCTTAATAACAAATTTAAAAGCATGAGAACTCAAATTGTAACCTCGTAATATATCCCTAAGCTGTAAACACGTGTAAATCGTTAATTTAATAGCATTTTTTTTACAGTATATTTAATTAAGTTGCTGCCTTCATTAACTAAAATGTTAAGCTTTGCACATACACAATATGTAAAACTGTCATGGAGTTACAAATGATATCGAACAATGGATTCAAGTAGAAGTGGGAAAATTCCGAATTGTTATAGTGACATCATTCCTGGAATAAAGTGCAAAAGTTTCACATGGCAACGATAAGAATTGAGATGACCTTTAGAAACAGTTATCAAAGGATCATATATAATCTTTTTTATTCTTTCTCTCTCTCCTCTCTCTAGGCTAATCGAGTTTTAAACAAACATTTGGTATCACGATTTAGGCCAAATGATTTAAATGGACCAATGATAGAGATCGCCTACAATATAAATGTATTTCAGGTCTCTACAAAATTAAATAATGGATATTCTACTCATCAATTTGAGTAATGCAAAACATATTATATAAAAATACATAATAAATTATTGGTAAAATTCATTAAAGTCTTTACTAGCCATACAATTATTATTTTTTTTTTTTTCAGATATTTTATTTTCAAATACAGTCCAACTTTCAGTAACGGTCATATCCTAAATAGCGGCGATTATTTTATCAATTTGAACGTAATTGCATGCAAAATAACCTTCTAACAACAGCCATTTCCGTAGGGATCTCGAAAGAATGAAGAATTGTGGGTGCAAAGATCATTTTGGGTCCTCCTTTCGAAGACTGTGCTTATACAAATAATAAATATTGAAGTAGAAAAATAATTTAGTATAAATATTAGTCCATGGCCAAAATTATTTCATTATTTGGGGGGGGGAATAAAAAAAACTGACAATTTTTTCTATTTGATGGGCCTCCTAAGATTCGTGGGTTTCGCTGCATCTCCTCGTAGGACCTGCACCTTCGAACGGCGGTCAGTTTTCATGTCCCCGTCAGTGGACGTTGTTAAGAGGTTTGTCTGCACACCTTATGATACTGTTATCATTTGTGAATACAGTCGACCTCCTGTAACACTGTTGATAATTTCGTTTTATATGAATTCCAAGCTGTACGAGTCACTTAGATTTTAGAAATACGTGTGCCGGGCTGTGAATGGCTCACATATTTGTAAAATCTAAGTGACTCGTACAACATGGAATTCATATAAAACGGAATTATCAACAGTGTTATAGGGGGGTCGACTTGTATCTTGCAAATATTTACTTAATTCATACAAAGGTATTTTTCAAATATAATTTTTAATTGCAACATTAATATGTTTTTATTTAATAAATGGCATTTTAGTCATATTACTTATTATCTGACTCAATCATTTTAACGATTATAAATTCTATGACCCTCATTCGTTAACAGATGTAGGATAATAATAAAATTGCAATTAAAATTTTTATCTATAATAAATAAAATAAAATATATGCATACATTTATATTCTATTCGATTTAATGCAAGGAAATAAAGTAATAAAATGTTGATAATTTTTTTAAAATTCTTCGATTAAAAACAATCATTTTAATTAATATAATTGTCTGAATAAGTTAATAATAATCTTTATAATGTTTGAATTAATATATTTTGTAGATTTTAATTTATTAAAAATATTAAACAACTTAAAAGATTGCTTAAAATGATTAAAATATGTAATTTAATTTATTTATATTATTTTATTATTAATTTTATAAACTTATATTTATTTTTATATAAATTATCAAACTAGAAATTATAATATGTAAGTTTTTTTATCAATAAATAATTAATAAATAAATGAAAATTGCACCAAATCACTTGATCTCTATGGAAATTTTTCAACTGAACTCATGCCCTTGCTCTTATCTAATTTATTGAAATTCACATTTCAAAATGATGGATGATAGTATTAAACTTTTCTAAATATGCTTTACTGATTATATTTTATTTTATTACTTAATTAAAATGATAAGTTACTTTTATTATCATACATTAAAACTGCAATCAAATGTTACTAGATGTTAATATTTCTTTCATTAGATCATTCACTAGATATACAGTAATGTATATTTTAAAATAAAAGGTGCCACTGGCTTAGAAGAAATAAGCAGAAATTAATGGAGGAAAAAAAAATTTGTTTTGATAGTAGAACAAATTTGTAATGATTCCAGCTATATTCAAGGCTTTATTTTATTCATATAAGATTTTTTTCAATGATATGTAGCCTGGCATGAAAACAGTTTGCTGTTAACCTCGTTGTTGAAGGGCAAGAATAACACGGATAGCGAATAAAGTAGCTTATATTTAACCGGAATATGTCTCAGGACTAAGATTTTAAACAATGCTATTAAAATATGCTCGAAACGGTATATTTAATTAAAAATAAAAATAAAAAAATAATAAAGAGTAACGCTGAATAATAATAAAATTAATAAAACACTTTCGTTTCTCTGTTGAAACAAGAAAAAGATTTAATTTAGTTGAGTATAATTTATAATTTCAAGCGTGTTTTAGAAATTTTGATATATTTTAATGTAGTTGATTAGAAATTTAAAGCATTTTTCTTTGTAAAATATTCAAAAGAAATGCTCTGACGACATGCGAAAATGAAACAGCGCTTTTCATTAACTCCCTGGCATTCTTCTTTTAATAGACTTTTTTTTAACTTGTATCATGAGTGATTACAGTGGATACAACTTTTACAATACTAATTTCTTGGAAATGCTTTCATTTACTCGGAGTATTGTTCGAAAGATAATGTTGTTTCTTTTCAGTAAAATTGCCCGATTAATAGCTTTTCTATTGTATAGATTCGGTCAGTAGGGTAATATTCGAAAATATTCGAACATTTGATAAAAACCAATTCACCGGGAATTTTTTTACTTGTGTAAATGTTACTGGAGACTTTCATTCGATTGTAAAAGTTTCGAGTGACCTTATTAACAATTAAAAAGAAAAAAATTAAGTAACTTCAACAATAATATGTTTATAAGATTATTTCAGAATTGGATGAATTAATTGCAATATATTACGAGATTTATTTATATTAAGATTTATAGTCAATTCTGAGATTATGCATTATTGAAATACGATAAAATGTGATAGAAGTTAAATTAATTCGCTTTCTTAAATTCAAATATTCATCCGTTATACTTTAGTAACAATAAATCGTTAAAATGTCGTTTGTAAATAATAAAAATTAGTATTTTAAAAGTTTTCGTTATTGAGTATTTACTATGGATCCAACATATCGGAACAAATCACCAATTAAAAAATTTCTGGAGTTCTTCACCTTCCATAATGGTGGATTAACAGCTTAACCGCTTCGGTCATCCTACTGTCTCGTTGTGTATTAAAATATAAATCTGTATATATTTTAAAATTTTATTATTTAGAAAATTTGATACAATCTTTCACATAGTTTTATTTTTGTTTTTTTCTATATAAACTGGGGCATCAAAATGGTAAATGGCTCGGGCCTCTATTGACCTCCAACAAGCCCTGCGGTTAAGGTTTCTTTTCTGTATTATTTGTAATTTGATTTTTATTTCCGTAAGTAATTCATAAATATCACTCTTATCTTTCTATTTATATATGAATAATAAGATTTATTCTTCTTGAAGGTTCCTTTGATGGATTGTTTTCTTCACGAATATATTAGGAACAGTCATTTTGCTGTCAGTCTTAAAGATCTAAATTATTTATTTAATTTAAAACATAATTAATTCTTTGGACAAATAATAATACAGAATATGTCTACTTGAAACGATTTTTATGCTTAACATATAATTATATTTTATTTAACCTCAATTGACACTGAGGAGTAACAAAAAAACTAAAGTAGTATCTCAATATTTTGTGTGTATAGAGACGTGAATATGTTTAGAAATGAATAACGTTATTATAATTTATAATTATTCTACTTCAGTTTTTTGTTACTTCATGACTGTTTTTAATTGAACAATTTAAAAACACCGTCCTAAGATATATATTCTGGTTAAATATAAGCTACTTTATTTGGTATCCGTGTTATTCTTGCCCTTCAAAAACGAGGTTAACCGCTAACTGTATTCATGCGGGACTACATATCATTTTTTAAAAAGGCTTTTGTATGAATAAAATGAAACCTTGAATTTTTAAAATTATAAATAAAAAAAATTGTTTATTATCTCAAACAAATTTATAACAGAAATTCAATAGCTAATAAATTTTTGATTATTTGTTCCTGAGTAAAGATATAGCCATTAGTATTATTTTAATGTAATTTGTTATAAGTCGACCCCCCTATAACACTGTTGATTATTCCGTTTTATATGAATTCCATGTTGTACGAGTCACTTAGATTTTACAAATACGTGAGCCGTTCACAGCCCGGAACACTTATTTGTAAAATCTATGACTCGTACAACATGGAATTCATATAAAACGGAATAATCAACAGTGTTATAGGGGGGTCGACTTGTATTTCCGTCTATACTTTGTCATTTTAATACGAAAATAATTTAATTTATTAGTTAATATTCTTTTTAATGAACAATTAAAATTATATAAGAGAGTTCTTTACAAGAAATTTAGAGATGTTTCATCTTGTTATTTAATGCTATAGTTTCAAAGTTTATTTATTTCGTTGTAATTTAATTTCAGCTGAAAGTATACATAACTTCATATTTTATTAGCTTAAAAGTTGGTAATATTTATAAAAATAACTTCCGTAAATTTAAGATCTAAATACCTCATCAAAGTTTTTATAATGTTAATTCATAAAGTATAACATTACATAATAAAATCTGTTAGCCATCCTCTTAAATACTGTAGTTTAGGCATATCGAAACGATTTCTTTCCATGTTTAGAATATGTTTAAGTCTTAAAATGTTTAAACGTAATTATGTAAAAATATAGAGAACATCATAAATACATTTAGTTTATTCCGTTTAAACTAATTGCAATATATTAATTAATTATACGCAGTAACATGTGCGTTGTGATTATAAGACTCTTCTGTAAACAACAATGTCCATTAAACATTGCAATGTTTAACAACTAGATATACTGAAGAAAAACTGATAATTTGCATTATAATTCTTTCAATTTTTGGCCTAATTCATAATGCTTTTTGTCTATCATCATAATTTAAAGAGGACTTTAAATTTCTAAGAGAAGGCACGTCCTTCACTATGAGTTTGACACGTGAAAACTTCAGTCAAATTTTTCTTTGAGAAACTCGAGAAAGTTAATAATCAAGTTTCGAGGTTAAAAGATTAAACTTGCTTGATTATGAAACTAAATAAAAGCCTTTGTTCGTTGTGTTTTAAATTCATTTTTATATATTACTATGTTATTTTAAAATATAACCGATCTTCTTTCAATTAAAATTATACAAATCGTTATTTCCAATTTACTTATTTATTTATTTAGAACATAGCTCTACATAAATTGTATTTCAATTTTAACCTACTCATCAAGCAGTTCTGATTTGACATTGGGTTTGGCAGAATAGGTTAAGTTAAATGTAAAAGTCACTTTTTCTGATCTGAATTAATAAGATAAATTACAAAAATTCTGATTCGATCTGAACTTTGATCCTTCACGTAATAATAAAACCCGAATGAACAAAGTGATTTTAACGTGTCAGACTACTTCTCTAGGGAAATTGCTCGCCCGAATTCGATTCTGCGAATTCGGGCGAGCAATTTCTCAAGAATTATTTATTGTCTGTTGGGCCTCGTCCTTCACCATCTGGCCACCTCCATTGTATCTCCTGCCGAATCCGTGATGGGTATAGAAAAAAGACTCTTCTAGTGGCCATGGGACTGAGAGTTGAAACTGAAAAAGAAAAATATAAAACCCGAGTTAGAATTTTATCCATTTTTTTTAATGGAATGATCAATTTTAATTACATATAATTTTCCATTTAAGTTTGTCAGATGGCCAAGCCTACAGATCAGTTCATTGCCTCGGGGATCAAGGTTTTTAATTCGATCTAGATCTGTACAATTTACTTTAGTAGTACCAGACGGGGTACCGTTCTCCACTCCTCACCTATTGCAGGTCAGGCCTACGATTTTATATTATGGCCGGACCATACAGTTTCGCGTTGACAGATCGTCATTTTAACTTTTTAGTATTATGTACAGATATTATCATAAACGTAATTTACAGAATGGTAACTTGAGAATGTACCCATAGAACGATCCATTAAAAAAAATTGAGGCTCCTGCAGCGTGATGTTCGGTGCCAAATAGAATTTTCTTAATAATTTACAGCAATCTTTTTAAAATTAATTTACAAAAAAACTAAGATGAAAATCATCTTATTTCCTCCGGCATTCAAATGTACTAAAAATCTATTAGGAAATTTCGGTAACCATATTCTATTTTGAAATATCATTCGGCAACATTAAAAAGTAATTGCTTTAGCTGACATTGTTTCATTTTTTATAGATAGAATGAAACACGAAATATATAGGTAAATTGTTCGTTTAAATATTACAATGAGCATTTATATATTCAATATTGTTTTAAATAATTGTAATTATTTAAATGGAACACTGATGTCATTTTCCATATGAATTTTAAAATAATGTTAGGAAAATATGAATAAAGTTCATGTAGTAAAAGAAAGCAATAGATTTTATTTTTTCCTGAATTTGTTTGTTTTGATATCAATCTTCCTCAACCGGAGAGGAATGTTATTGGCTAATAGTCAACAGAAAACTCGAAAATTATTTCGGGATGGTTACAATTTTATAGAATTTTCCTGATAAACCTACATTTTATATTTCATTTAAACAATCTAGATCCTTTAGCTGTTATAACAAGGGAAAAATGTTTATTATGCACTTCAAGTTTTACTGGTTTAATTTTCCTATTTCAGAAAAGGTTTCCTTTACAACGTATCAAACTTTCTTCGAATTGAAGGAAGTCCACAAAATATGATACAGTCCTAAATAATGATAATATCCATAATTGCTTCTATAGGGAAATTTTGTTTTTAATATGACAATAAGAAAGTAATATCCTGGTATTAAGTATTTCAAATTGATTTATCCCATTTAATAGAATTAATTCAATAATTTATAGTTATTATCATACAATAACTGTGTTGATTTATAATCATGAAGTATAAATTGAATAGAAATTAATATGACAGAAATATGAAACAACTGAAACAAAATTATATTTTTTACTTCATTATATCATTCTAAGTCAGTATGTTATTAATTAGTTTTTATAACTTAGGTTTTTTTTTTAAATTCAAATGTAGAATAGGAAAATGTTATCCTTTGATTTTAATGATTACATTTTCAAGATAAACTTAAAAAATTAACAAGTTATTAATAATTTAAAAATAAATTGAGTAATGAGAAATTGTGTGAAGTAACAATTAGAAATTAGGTTATTTTTTAAAAACCTTTAAAGAAGTTTCTTAAGACTATTTTAGAATAATTAAATGGTCAATGATTCTGAAATTTCCTTATTTTATAACTATTGTGAATTGAATTATAAGTAGTTCTGTTATTATTTTTTTTTATAGAATCATTATATGTTGTTTTTTGTTTGTTTATTGAATTTATAAATATGATCTATGATTCGGCATTGTTTCATTAAATCATTATTTGAAAAATATGAATTTTGTAAAAAAAATAAATAAATGGAGATTTACAGTATATTACAATAAATTTGATGGATATTTCAATATGTTATGCATTATAGGAACAAATATATTACAATATACTGTATTTGTAGTTTTACAATGGACTGAAAATACAATATAGTGCAATATTGTTTATTGTGTTTTGCGGAAATATATAAATTGTGTTTTTTAAATCACCAATTAAATAATTAAATAAATTCATGTGCATTAATCATTTTAATATTCCATCTCTAACTTCTTTACAATTATATATCATGCTGCAGGATGGCCAAGGCGGTTAAGGCATCAATCTCTGCTCTGTAGCCTAGTCAATAACACTACTGAACACTGTCGTGGGTTCTCGTCTGATCAATGTACTGGCCACAGGAAGACTTTCCTTGGTAGTTTCTAGGAGGATCTTAGGAGCTCGTCCATGTGTTGCATTGCCTTATTCCATCAATCCTACAATCTTACTGCTCTGGAGGACTCGGGATCAAATTCGAGCGAGCAACACTCCAGGAATTTTTTATGTCCGATCTGTCCTTGATGTGTTGGGCACTGTCCCTCACCACTCAGTTGCTTACATTATGGGCCTAATCTAATTCAAAATGGGAAAAAGGCCCTCTCTCTCAGTGCTCTTTTTCGACCAGTGAGCACTAAGAGGAAGAGTGTGTGTACATATATATATACATATATATCTTTCTTTTTTAATAAAAGATTATATGCATGATATAATCTTTTATTAAAAGTATTTTATTTTCAAAATATATATTTTAACTTCTTAAATAAACAACTCCAGAATTATTTATATATTATGAATATAATCATTTCGCGATAATAATAGCTACTTCTAAAAAGATGTAATCTTCTTAAATTAAATAATAAACTTAATAACAATATTTGCAATATAAATCTTATTATTTATCTAAATATAAATTTAGTATTATCATAAATATTTTTATATAATAACGTAACGTTTTTAAATAAATACAATATATTAGTATCTATTATTAAAGTTTTACTTCACTAAGTATTTTTTTAAATTCAATATACAATAAACTCATATTGATCACANTATACGAAACTTTGTTGCATCGTATGAAAAGTTTCTATTTAGAAATATGAATCATTTCAACATTGTAATAAGCAAAAATTAACAATGTTGCCACTTATTTACAACCGGTTATTCATATTGATCACATTAAAATATAGGAAAAAATTTTATGAAGAAAATTATGCAAATTTTATGTATAACACGAGACATCTGTGCACTTTAGGTCATACGAGTAACCTCTATTTTGTTTTTGAAGGCGGGTCTGACCCGCAATGAGGTCGACCCGCATGGGTGAGGAATGAGGAACGATGTCACGACCCGAGCTATTTATAAATAATTAAGAGTCTCAATCGGATTTGAACCTAGATATTTCATGACAGAAGGAGAAATTTTTACCGCACGTCATCCTACTAACATTATAAGATTTCGAAATTAATTTAAATTCGAGCATAAAAAAAAGTTAAATTTACCCTGTTATTACACGAATTAAATGGTTTTTAAATTACAAAAATAATTTAAAAATCATTTATCTTTCTCTATATACGGTATATATAAACTTACAAAGCATATATAATACATTACTTTTTATTATAATGAAGTACAAACTTATCATTTGGTTAGCATAAAAAATTCATAATGGATTTTTTCTTCTTCCTTAACTAAAAATAAGAATATTATTTAGGAATTTTGTTATTTTAAAACAAAGGTATTGGCTATTTTATAAGTATTTTCAAGCACAAAGTTCTAGTCAATTAGCAAAGTAAATAACGATTTAAATTTTTAAAAATCGTTAGCCAGTACGCGAATTTGAGTAATACTCGTTAAACCAATGATTTCAAAATGATCAGACCTTCTATTAAATTCGACCTCGAAATAAAGAAATAAAATAAAACTCTTATGACCTGTTTCTTTCGAAGAATATTTGTGTTCTATTTCTCTTTAATAAGATCAACTGGGCTAGCCTTGAATTTCGACAATGATGCAATTGATGCCAATTCTGCCTACGTTAATTATGAATATTTATAAATTGCATATAAAAAATTTTATTATTATTTTATTTTATTTTACATACGTAAAATACAGTCGAACCTTTAATAACGATCCTCTCTAAACGGTAGCTATTACAGTAGAGCGTCGTTTATCCGAAAGTCGGTTATCCGAAAGATCGGATTTCCCAACAACCTTAGTCCCCAATTGATTCGGATAAGCGACGCTCTACTGTATTTTATTTATCTACCATATAATATCACTGATATGTGTTTAGATGATAAGAGTTAAAATATTTTATCAATTTGAAATTAAATTCCAATTTTTGTTGATAGTTTTACGGTTTAAACACGAACCATCAGGATATTACAGTTAACCAGACATTGCATAATATTGTAATTTGTAATTTATACAATATATTTGCTCTCTTTATAAATTGTGGATAACAAATTATCTTCTAAAAAAATTATTGATTATCAAGTTGTATAGAAACAATATGGTATCCAGTCTACATTAAATCACATATTAATGCATGGGCATGTCCGGATATGAGCTTCTTAGGGGCTTCATCCTATTGTTAATCATTAATATAAGGTCTGGATTGAGGCCTCAGAAGTGCTTAAAATAATACTAAAGAGTATTAACCACAGTAGTTTTAGTATCAATGGGACTCACTATGTTATTGATGAAGAAATGTATTATAGATTAAATTTTACATCAATATCAGAAGGACAAAATATATTAGAATTCTAGCTGAGTACACCAGCATCGATCTACAGATATCGGTCAATATAAACAGTGTTTTTGGGCTTAATTAAGGATATATATATTAATATATCATCGTTATAATAAATTACAATTGCTTAATTTTATAACCTAAAGGATTTTAAAACATTTTGTTATTGAGCAAAAAATAAAATAAAACTGTATTGAGTAATGGAAACACTGAAATTATGCAAATAAATAGAATGTTTTTGAAATTATTTCTCAAAAATTATATCACAAATGGACGTTCGTACAACTGTACGTTTATAAGTACGCACTATAAAAATACGGGAAGGAAATAAATGAGAGTTTTATCTAAGTATATCCGTTACGATAGGCTTATATTAAAAATACACTTGTTGTTTGCTTTGAAATATATAAAAATATTTAGGTTAAAATTCTTTTATTGATATTATTAAAAGGTTTTATGAAATCTGTAACAATATACGAAACTTTGTTGCATCGTATGAAAAGTTTCTATTTAGAAATATGAATCATTTCAACATTGTAATAAGCAAAAATTAACAATGTTGCCACTTACTTACAACCGGTTATTGAATTTCTTATATATATATTTTTTAAATAAAAGTTTAATGACGATATAGGCTCTATATTGAAATACATTGAAAAATCAAACAATATGTAAATCCTTTTTTATGAAAATAATTTATAAAATACTATAGTTTTTCAGTGTAATTATATAACAACTTTTCCTAGATAAAAAAACAGAGAATCAACCATTACTTAAGAAAAAAGCAGTATAAGAAATACATTTGAAATTTTGTAGCACCTTTATAAGAATCATGTGCCACTTCCTATAAAGATGCTACAAAATTATTAATATTTGTTAAATAAAAAATTCATATAAGAACATTATTATAAATTAATAAACCACAGAATGTAAAACATTTGTCTTTGAAATTGTATGGTGAAAAATGGCCATTTTCTTCTAATTTCTAAAAGTTTTTGTTAATACAGTAATTTGCAAATCTGTAAAGTTTTCGCAATAACTATGTTAACAATTACTTTTTATGTCATTTATAATTAAGGGGCATGAGTCAGAATAAGCGAGGCTTGGAACAAATACAAAATTTTCTTTTGTAGAAGGGCAATCAGGCAATACGCTTACTTCCAACGCATTTGTAAAGACAGTTACAGAATATTTTACATAAGATTTTCTAAAAATAAGTTATAATTATTCTATAAAACTGACTAAGGCAATTAATGTGTTAATTATATTAATAATTTATTTAATTTTAATATGCTGTATGATGTTACTTATCGAATTTTCAAATCATTCATCATTTAATTTGTTAGAATAACTTAATATTTTTTTTTAAATTAACGTGGAAAATCGTCTGAATATATTAATTAATAGAAGCATAAAAAAATATTTTATTATTTTATATTCACTTCCTCAAAAAAATATGTCGATGTTAATTCACGACTTACGGATAATCGTATTTTCTATTGATGGAATTAACCAATATTTTTGTCTTATCAACATTTTCACTCGTTCTTTTGGGAATTATAACTGATATGAATCGCTAGAATTTATATTTTATGGGTGTAAATAAGGGTAAAAGTGGGCCGGAGCAAATCGGGACGATGTACTGGTTTTTAGAATAATAACTTCCGTATCGTTTCTTATGAGAAGTAGTAAAGGTTCCTGCCATTTCTTAAACAATATAAAAATTTACATTAAAAATTTTCTCTTCCGCATCGATTAATTTTGTTTTATATTCAATTTTGTTCTTACGCCATTAGACTTTTTTCACTTTAAACATTTATAACGAAAGACTTTTTAACCATGACCACAATTGTATCCGATATTCATATGGTCATGGTTGAATGATAGTATTTTGATCAGCGTTTAGTTCTATACACAAAATAACAAGAAATTAACAAATAAATATCTATAACATTAATCACGATTAAATGCATTTTAAATTATCTCATAAATAAATTCCAGTTAATGAAGTTGCTCGTTGTATCGACTTTATTGAAGTTCTGGGTGGAATTTATGATGATCTAATCATCCTATCTAAGTAAAAGCAGCATAGAAATGAAGTGAAATAAATTAAGATATGTTAAATCGAAACAAATATTTGAGGAATTCAATAGAAAAGTGGTCTTCTCAATTCCAAATCTCTACCCTGTTTAAACCAAATATTGAGAGATGAGCCCTAATATGCTTTATGATTCTCTATTTCTTCAATTGAATTTTTTCTTTTTTTTATAATTTCAATATAAGATATTGAAACTCGCAAAAAATGGTACAAGTAACAAGAGATACAATTTTACGAAAGAGATGGATCTTTCGTAAATACTCTAAGAAACAATAGAGGAGAATAATTTATAAGTATGATCCAGAATTATCTACAATAAGATGTTAGGTTGAAGATATAAACCTATTTTGAAATGAATTATAAAAAATTTCACGTTTAATTATAATTATTAATGAAAATACCTAACCTAAATGACTAATTTCAACTAGATAAGTTTACTAAACATTAATCATCAATCATCTAATCAATTATATAGTTTGATTACTAATTATAATTAAACCTCTTGTAAATTAGAAAGATCTTAGTATACATGATATTCAAATAATGATATAGAAATAAACAGATTTAATGATGTATCCATTTATTTCAAGTTAAGATTTAATACGAACATTTCATCTACAACATCATCAGTTGATCAGGACAGTTATTAATCATTTTAATTACAAATTTCGATAATTAAGTAATTTCGTTCACATCATGAATTAGAATAAACTACAGTAATATATTTATTGAAATTATATCACTTTTCTATAAATTTTAAACTACAGTCAAACTTTTAAACAACGACCATTGAAGGAAACAAAAAATGCAGAGGTAGATGATCATTGTATTGAGGTGGCCGTTATATAAGGTTGGCTTGTACATAAAATAGTTTGATTAAGCGATGTTATATCTATATTTTCTATAAAAATTTGTAAAATTAGTTAAATTGCTTTATGAAAATTACAGCAAATTCTAGTCGACATATCAAAACACAGATTAAATCCTGAAAGAGAGAGAGCAATGGATCAGTCAGTAGATAATAATTTTGCTTCTTTCAAATCTTAAATATCTTGTGTTCAAGTACAAGAAGAATATTCTTAGTTTCACTTTAAAAAATAATTTATTTTTAATTCAAATACTTGGCATCTTATATGACATTTCTTCTTAAATGTTGAATAAGGAAAAATCAACTTTTACATAAGGTAAAAGACTTTTCCTTGCCAAACTGAATTTTCTTATCCTTTTCTCAATGTTTATATTTACTCAACCCATTAACCTGTAGGCCAATAACTCGTTTTTATTTTTAATAGTCACTTTTTATCCAAAATGAAAATTTCTAAAAATGAAACAAACTTCTTAACAGTAGTTGAAGTACAGTACAACATACTTCCTGTTAGTAGTGACTCATTTTGACGTTAAGGTTTTGGCTATGAGCCAGACACTACTGACACGTTTGATATGAAATTGTTTACCGTTTTAATGACCCAATTCTTCCTGCTATCAGTTGCGAAACTTCATGCGTACCTTCTGTCATTAATATTTATAAAGTTTACTGTTTTGAAATATTAACAATGCTAAAGTTATAAACGAAAATGGTAAAAGAATAATTTTCTTTGTCATTTGTCAAAAAAAAAAAAAAATTGTCAAAATTTTGCTGAGGAATCAAAATTACCAATTAATACAGTTGAATCCCCATTATAAACAGCAGCCATTTTTTCGGAAACTTGTTTAAAACAGAAATGTATACGAAATAACCTTTATACAACGGACACTTTTTATGTTGCTGTCAGTGGCCGTTGTTCAGAGGTTAGACTATATACAAATTTGCTTATAGTTTATCAGTTTATTGTTTCTTCCGTTCGTATAAATAATTGTACCGTAGAACGTCGATTATCCGAATCAATTGGAGACTGGGGCTGTTCGGAAAAAAAAACGATATTTCGGATAACCGATTATATACGAAAAAATATATTAATTTATCCCATGTTGAAATTTTTCTTTGTTGCGTGTCGCTTCGCGTTGAATTTTCGGCGATGTTAAGCCTAACGAAGACTATTATATCGTTAAAAATTATTTTTTTATTTTGTACGAACAAAATAAATATATTGAAAAATATAAAAACAATAAAAAATTATACTTCAGAAGTTAATTTAGTATCAAAAACGTAAAATATTTGAGTAGCCCAAGACATAGCCAAAGATTGCAGCGCCACAGCACTGGCAAAAATTTAAATTTTCCGACTGGAATTCTTTCGGATGATTGACTTTCGGATAATCGACGCTCTACTGTATTAAGAAACAATTTATCTTTCATTAGTAATAATCATTTTATCAACTCATTAATTTGACACTTATCTAGGGGCAAACATATTTAGATAAACATTTGGATAAATTTTTGGCACTTTTTATATTTTAAAATATAATTCGTTGTTAATATTAATGAATACTTTTACTTTTTAAACAATATTTCACTGTTTACAGGTAAATCTTTAAGTGTGATTTGTATTTAAGAAATCTCTTCGGATTAAATATGGCGCTTCAATTTTCATTGTAATTTAAAAACAAAACAAAAAAGATCAATATGGTGAAGACAATGTGCTATTTTTAAAATAGAACAATTTATGACAGAATAATGTTATGAATTTAAAACGAAACGTATATATATAGGCCTAAATTTTTGAAGGTCACTAGCGATAAGCGGAAAATCAGATTCCTCAATAAGGACATATAGGTTTATATTGATGTCTAATAGTCCTAATCCTACTACTGGTAGGATTGGTATATTTAGAAGCTAAAATTAAAAAAAAAATCTATAAAAAATTAGTGTTGAAATCAAGGCCTTGAGATAAAGGCCAGGAATATTTAATGTTAATGATTTATTCATTAATTTGTCATTCCTTTTCAGTCATAAAACTATTCACTATTATTTTAAAATATTAATTAAGCTATTTTTTAATATTATACACAATAATTTTGCATAGGTTATTTTTTATATTAAATTTATTTGAATAAATCATCCGTTTGCTTTAAACACATCTTAAGGTGATGTGACCATGAATATCATCATGTGATTGTCGAGCATTCTTATGAGCCTTTTCATAAAAGTTCAGCAGCTGGCCTGGCAAGCATTTTTTACCAATATATTCTATTGAATTTCTTGTTTATTAAGATAAAAACACTTTACTTTTTATCAAATTTTCCTATTTAAAATGCACAGTATAATTTTTAAATGTTGTTTTATTTGTTGTTTCTTTGAATATACTGAAGAACCTCGATATCTACAAGGCCTTAATTACATCATTGCAATTATATAAAATTAGATGGAATCTATCTCATTTGATAAATTAATGAATTAAGGTACCATCACCAAGCTTACTAGAAACTTAATAAAAAGTCAGTTTATATATTAAAAAAATAAATAAAATTTTACTCATTCAATCAGCAGAATGGAAGAAAAAAGTCTGTTTTACTCCGATTAAAATGTTACAATTTAAAAATTGATGAATAATTTATTATAATTATAACTGATAGAATATATATAATTATTTATTGATTATCTTCTAACTGTTCTATTTTTATTCTTCATTTGCATTTTTAAATCAAAGATGAACCTACACACCATTTGCATTATTTTTCTACTGATCTAGTTTTTTTTAATCATTTCGATGAGAAATGCCCTCCTTTCTTTTAAATTAAAATAAAATGAGACATATAATCTTTAAAGATTAAAATCTTAGAAAATATAATTAATCCTTCAGTATAGGTTCTTAGACCTCCGGATAATCGATATCGCATTTTAAAATATTAATTTTCCTCTTCAATATTTTGTAAAAAAAAAAATAAATAAATAATATATTTATGGTAATGTGAAGCTTTAAATAAATTCATTTTAATTTTTATTAAATAACATTTGCATTTTCTCAAAGTAAAATTCTTGGTATATTCGACCGTTAGTAATTTTTACGTATAAAGATATCAAGGTATAGAAAAACCGGTTCTGCAAAGGATATTACAACTGAAAAAAGATGGAATAAATCTTTTCCCCCTTTCTATATAATTAACTTCAACTCGTACTCATTGTCCTCTTCAGAAGAGAATAATGGTTTTATCCTCTCCTTTCAGTTGATGTGAAAGAAATTCATCCCGAAAAATCTCGCCTCTTCGTGCTAAGAATTGTATTTTGCGTAACTAATTTTTCATATGTAGGTCAGGCCACTATGCATACCTCAAAATAGCCTATTTGTTTTTCTTACACACTTGGGTGTCACCTGTCCAACTAGTAATGGAAGTTCATTTTTCTTTTTTTTTTCGCACGGTCTTAGTCCAAAATTTCGTTAACGAATATTTGATGTGATTAAAAAATAACTCTATTTAGATCCTTAAATTAACATTATTTTATTAATTTTAATTAAAATATATTAGAAATCGTACATTTAATTCATGTTCACGAAGAGGAAACTAAATGAAAATTCGTTGTTTTCTCCAATTCAAAGTCCTTGGATCAAGATTTTGGCTTGAAATATGTCTTAGATTTTAAATTATTAAGATATAATTTTAAAGTAATTTTTAAGGTATTATTTCTAATTTAAATTTATTGGAAAAATGATTAAGATTATAATTAGAATTTACTCGATAAATGATTTCATGTCATAACCTTGAAGATATTTACCTGTTACGATTTAGCAGAACTTATGTAAAATTCATTTAGTTCTTAGAAATTTGGCTTAAACAAAACATTGTTGATTCAAAAAATATATCGAAATATCTTAACCTTGAATAATTCATAAAGATAATAGAATTAAATAATTTAATCCTAATATATTGATATTATACTTGTAATTGGCACTGTAAATTTCAGATTATTTATTCTACAACCTAATTAGACAAAAGAATGTTATTATTTTCTTGAATTACAATAAACAGAGATTTATTTAAATAAATTTTTAAGATGTGTCTAAATTTGAATTTAGACAGAGCCATATAAGTAAGTTTTTATTCTTAACTCTTTATGTCTTGTAGCCACTAAGAGGGCCTTTTTTTCTTCTCGAAGTGGATTCAGCCAAAGCAATGGGGTGGTGAGGCATGGGGGCCCGCCTCATGCCTCACCACTCCATCCCCAATTTAATCTTCTTATTGAAAATTGTGTCGAAGAATTCACTTTTCTGATATGATAATGGATTTAAAAACCTTCAAATATCATGGAATTCTTTTGAGTGTATCGAAACGACTATTTTCATTCGTATAAATATTGATACTTCACATTAAAAGAGATTATTCTTTGGGATTATTGCAGAAATTTTTTTTCTGTAACAAAAAAAAATGGTCTATTCGTNACACTTTACTTTTTATCAAATTTTCCTATTTAAAATGCACAGTATAATTTTTAAATGTTGTTTTATTTGTTGTTTCTTTGAATATACTGAAGAACCTCGATATCTACAAGGCCTTAATTACATCATTGCAATTATATAAAATTAGATGGAATCTATCTCATTTGATAAATTAATGAATTAAGGTACCATCACCAAGCTTACTAGAAACTTAATAAAAAGTCAGTTTATATATTAAAAAAATAAATAAAATTTTACTCATTCAATCAGCAGAATGGAAGAAAAAAGTCTGTTTTACTCCGATTAAAATGTTACAATTTAAAAATTGATGAATAATTTATTATAATTATAACTGATAGAATATATATAATTATTTATTGATTATCTTCTAACTGTTCTATTTTTATTCTTCATTTGCATTTTTAAATCAAAGATGAACCTACACACCATTTGCATTATTTTTCTACTGATCTAGTTTTTTTTAATCATTTCGATGAGAAATGCCCTCCTTTCTTTTAAATTAAAATAAAATGAGACATATAATCTTTAAAGATTAAAATCTTAGAAAATATAATTAATCCTTCAGTATAGGTTCTTAGACCTCCGGATAATCGATATCGCATTTTAAAATATTAATTTTCCTCTTCAATATTTTGTAAAAAAAAAAATAAATAAATAATATATTTATGGTAATGTGAAGCTTTAAATAAATTCATTTTAATTTTTATTAAATAACATTTGCATTTTCTCAAAGTAAAATTCTTGGTATATTCGACCGTTAGTAATTTTTACGTATAAAGATATCAAGGTATAGAAAAACCGGTTCTGCAAAGGATATTACAACTGAAAAAAGATGGAATAAATCTTTTCCCCCTTTCTATATAATTAACTTCAACTCGTACTCATTGTCCTCTTCAGAAGAGAATAATGGTTTTATCCTCTCCTTTCAGTTGATGTGAAAGAAATTCATCCCGAAAAATCTCGCCTCTTCGTGCTAAGAATTGTATTTTGCGTAACTAATTTTTCATATGTAGGTCAGGCCACTATGCATACCTCAAAATAGCCTATTTGTTTTTCTTACACACTTGGGTGTCACCTGTCCAACTAGTAATGGAAGTTCATTTTTCTTTTTTTTTTCGCACGGTCTTAGTCCAAAATTTCGTTAACGAATATTTGATGTGATTAAAAAATAACTCTATTTAGATCCTTAAATTAACATTATTTTATTAATTTTAATTAAAATATATTAGAAATCGTACATTTAATTCATGTTCACGAAGAGGAAACTAAATGAAAATTCGTTGTTTTCTCCAATTCAAAGTCCTTGGATCAAGATTTTGGCTTGAAATATGTCTTAGATTTTAAATTATTAAGATATAATTTTAAAGTAATTTTTAAGGTATTATTTCTAATTTAAATTTATTGGAAAAATGATTAAGATTATAATTAGAATTTACTCGATAAATGATTTCATGTCATAACCTTGAAGATATTTACCTGTTACGATTTAGCAGAACTTATGTAAAATTCATTTAGTTCTTAGAAATTTGGCTTAAACAAAACATTGTTGATTCAAAAAATATATCGAAATATCTTAACCTTGAATAATTCATAAAGATAATAGAATTAAATAATTTAATCCTAATATATTGATATTATACTTGTAATTGGCACTGTAAATTTCAGATTATTTATTCTACAACCTAATTAGACAAAAGAATGTTATTATTTTCTTGAATTACAATAAACAGAGATTTATTTAAATAAATTTTTAAGATGTGTCTAAATTTGAATTTAGACAGAGCCATATAAGTAAGTTTTTATTCTTAACTCTTTATGTCTTGTAGCCACTAAGAGGGCCTTTTTTTCTTCTCGAAGTGGATTCAGCCAAAGCAATGGGGTGGTGAGGCATGGGGGCCCGCCTCATGCCTCACCACTCCATCCCCAATTTAATCTTCTTATTGAAAATTGTGTCGAAGAATTCACTTTTCTGATATGATAATGGATTTAAAAACCTTCAAATATCATGGAATTCTTTTGAGTGTATCGAAACGACTATTTTCATTCGTATAAATATTGATACTTCACATTAAAAGAGATTATTCTTTGGGATTATTGCAGAAATTTTTTTTCTGTAACAAAAAAAAATGTTCTATTCGTGAAGCACTGTTTGCTTTTATGATATATTTTCCACTTATTCATGAAATAGAACATATCGTTGAGGAACTTATATCTTCATTAACTGATGCTACAAAGTGTAAACCATTTAGTTCATTTCAATTACCAGATTGATTCTTGATTACCAGCTCTCGATGATGTCAGTACCTTTTAAAAGTAATTCAATATTTTGAAGAATAAACAAAGCGAATAGATAATATTAAAAAAACGGCCGAATGGTCGAGACAATAAAGGCACTCATTTGTGCTCTGTACACTGATATTCGGATACAGAAAGACCTAAATTTCCAGAAATTTTCAAGTGTAATTTGACCTGGATAGATTGGACCTCGTCTTGCATCACTTGATGCATCCATTATGGACCTGGCCGAAGCCATGATGAATGTGGAAAAAAGATCCTCTTGGTGCTCTCGAAGCGGAAAGAATCAAAAACTAAAATAAAATAAAAAGAAAAAAATGTTAAAAAATAATTTAACTCGAAAGTTGAATATTTCATTTTTCGTAATTTTTCTCAATTACTTTTTGAAAATATAATATTATTACAATTATAATAAATGCATTTCTGATAAAGCGATTTATCATTTCGTTAAGAAAACTGTTTATTCACATTTTATTATAATGTTTAATTGATTATGTATCAACACACTAATGCCCTTACATTTAATTCACAATTTTACCAATTTCGCAGGCTGTAATTTCATCAATTTAAGGGCGGGCCTGACCCATAAAGAGATTAGCCAACATGGGTGAAGAATGGATAGTCATGATCACGTTTAATAGAATCAGAATGATCCAATTATACTATAGCCTACATGATTATGAACTCTAAAATGGATTCAGATCCGAACCGCTCACATCGTCATGCATTTTATCTTTACTCTTTCAGCCCTGTGGGCACTAAGGCGGCCTTTCTATCAAGCTGTTATAGATCCGCCCAGACCACAATGGGGCGATGGTGGGCCTGGCCGGATCCATAACAGCTAATAGAATAATACCTATTATAGAGGAATTTTCGAGGCCATACCCCAAAAATTCCTTAGGTTGTTTTTCACTTGTCCGGATTCGTTCCCGGACCGCCAGAACGGTAAGCTGAAATCATAACCACTCAGCCATCAAGTATTTGATGATACTGTACCTAAAACTAGGTACATTCAAATACTATTTACATTTACAGTCGTATGAATTTACTTGGTTCTAGGTCTATATAGGTGCTGCGAGCGGCCAGCCTATTGCAAGGCGTCATGCTAATAGGCCTGCTAATCGCGGGCCTTCTGACTGATCTATTTGTCATAATAAGGAAGTCGAACTTGTTAAAAAAGTATATTACTTTTGTAAATGGACAAATAAGAGGAGGCAATAACCGTCTTATCACATTATTTTAATGAATATGACAGATTTTCGTTAGAAAAGAGAGTATATGCTCCATTTGTTTTACTTCTTAGCAAACAAATTAAAATATAAACTTAGCCTATTTATCTTAAGATAATTTTTGTTGTATGAATGAATGAATGTTTTTCGACAATTTCACATGATTGTAGAGTTAACCTATTGAACAATTTTAAGAGTACGTGCGATTTATTCATCGATTTATGATAAATATTGACTTAAATCAGCAATTCACTCATATCAGAATTCTAATTCGTGTNTTTATTGATTATCTTCTAACTGTTCTATTTTTATTCTTCATTTGCATTTTTAAATCAAAGATGAACCTACACACCATTTGCATTATTTTTCTACTGATCTAGTTTTTTTTAATCATTTCGATGAGAAATGCCCTCCTTTCTTTTAAATTAAAATAAAATGAGACATATAATCTTTAAAGATTAAAATCTTAGAAAATATAATTAATCCTTCAGTATAGGTTCTTAGACCTCCGGATAATCGATATCGCATTTTAAAATATTAATTTTCCTCTTCAATATTTTGTAAAAAAAAAATAAATAAATAATATATTTATGGTAATGTGAAGCTTTAAATAAATTCATTTTAATTTTTATTAAATAACATTTGCATTTTCTCAAAGTAAAATTCTTGGTATATTCGACCGTTAGTAATTTTTACGTATAAAGATATCAAGGTATAGAAAAACCGGTTCTGCAAAGGATATTACAACTGAAAAAAGATGGAATAAATCTTTTCCCCCTTTCTATATAATTAACTTCAACTCGTACTCATTGTCCTCTTCAGAAGAGAATAATGGTTTTATCCTCTCCTTTCAGTTGATGTGAAAGAAATTCATCCCGAAAAATCTCGCCTCTTCGTGCTAAGAATTGTATTTTGCGTAACTAATTTTTCATATGTAGGTCAGGCCACTATGCATACCTCAAAATAGCCTATTTGTTTTTCTTACACACTTGGGTGTCACCTGTCCAACTAGTAATGGAAGTTCATTTTTCTTTTTTTTTTCGCACGGTCTTAGTCCAAAATTTCGTTAACGAATATTTGATGTGATTAAAAAATAACTCTATTTAGATCCTTAAATTAACATTATTTTATTAATTTTAATTAAAATATATTAGAAATCGTACATTTAATTCATGTTCACGAAGAGGAAACTAAATGAAAATTCGTTGTTTTCTCCAATTCAAAGTCCTTGGATCAAGATTTTGGCTTGAAATATGTCTTAGATTTTAAATTATTAAGATATAATTTTAAAGTAATTTTTAAGGTATTATTTCTAATTTAAATATATTGGAAAAATGATTAAGATTATAATTAGAATTTACTCGATAAATGATTTCATGTCATAACCTTGAAGATATTTACCTGTTACGATTTAGCAGAATTTATGTAAAATTCATTTAGTTCTTAGAAATTTGGCTTAAACAAAACATTGTTGATTCAAAAAATATATCGAAATATCTTAACCTTGAATAATTCATAAAGATAATAGAATTAAATAATTTAATCCTAATATATTGATATTATACTTGTAATTGGCACTGTAAATTTCAGATTATTTATTCTACAACCTAATTAGACAAAAG
Source organism: Centruroides sculpturatus (assembly GCF_000671375.1). Taxonomy (NCBI): domain Eukaryota; kingdom Metazoa; phylum Arthropoda; class Arachnida; order Scorpiones; family Buthidae; genus Centruroides; species Centruroides sculpturatus. Next base: position 145,540 of record NW_019385214.1, read on the forward strand.
AATGTTATTATTTTCTTGAATTACAATAAACAGAGATTTATTTAAATAAATTTTTAAGATGTGTCTAAATTTGAATTTAGACAGAGCCATATAAGTAAGTTTTTATTCTTAACTCTTTATGTCTTGTAGCCACTAAGAGGGCCTTTTTTTCTTCTCGAAGTGGATTCAGCCAAAGCAATGGGGTGGTGAGGCATGGGGGCCCGCCTCATGCCTCACCACTCCATCCCCAATTTAATCTTCTTATTGAAAATTGTGTCGAAGAATTCACTTTTCTGATATGATAATGGATTTAAAAACCTTCAAATATCATGGAATTCTTTTGAGTGTATCGAAACGACTATTTTCATTCGTATAAATATTGATACTTCACATTAAAAGAGATTATTCTTTGGGATTATTGCAGAAATTTTTTTTCTGTAACAAAAAAAAATGTTCTATTCGTGAAGCACTGTTTGCTTTTATGATATATTTTCCATTTATTCATGAAATAGAACATATCGTTGAGGAACTTATATCTTCATTAACTGATGCTACAAAGTGTAAACCATTTAGTTCATTTCAATTACCAGATTGATTCTTGATTACCAGCTCTCGATGATGTCAGTACCTTTTAAAAGTAATTCAATATTTTGAAGAATAAACAAAGCGAATAGATAATATTAAAAAAACGGCCGAATGGTCGAGACAATAAAGGCACTCATTTGTGATCTGCACACTGAGATTCGGATACAGAAAGGCCTAAATTTCCAGAAAATTTCAAGTGTAATTTGACCTGGATAGATTGGACCTCGTCTTGCATCACTTGATGCATCCATTATGGACCTGGCCGAAGCCATGATGAATGTGGAAAAAAGATCCTCTTGGTGCTCTCGAAGCGGAAAGAATCAAAAACTAAAATAAAATAAAAAGAAAAAAATGTTAAAAAATAATTTAACTCGAAAGTTGAATATTTCATTTTTCGTAATTTTTCTCAATTACTTTTTGAAAATATAATATTATTACAATTATAATAAATGCATTTCTGATAAAGCGATTTATCATTTCGTTAAGAAAACTGTTTATTCACATTTTATTATAATGTTTAATTGATTATGTATCAACACACTAATGCCCTTACATTTAATTCACAATTTTACCAATTTCGCAGGCTGTAATTTCATCAATTTAAGGGCGGGCCTGACCCATAAAGAGATTAGCCAACATGGGTGAAGAATGGATAGTCATGATCACGTTTAATAGAATCAGAATGATCCAATTATACTATAGCCTACATGATTATGAACTCTAAAATGGATTCAGATCCGAACCGCTCACATCGTCATGCATTTTATCTTTACTCTTTCAGCCCTGTGGGCACTAAGGCGGCCTTTCTATCAAGCTGTTATAGATCCGCCCAGACCACAATGGGGCGATGGTGGGCCTGGCCGGATCCATAACAGCTAATAGAATAATACCTATTATAGAGGAATTTTCGAGGCCATACCCCAAAAATTCCTTAGGTTGTTTTTCACTTGTCCGGATTCGTTCCCGGACCGCCAGAACGGTAAGCTGAAATCATAACCACTCAGCCATCAAGTATTTGATGATACTGTACCTAAAACTAGGTACATTCAAATACTATTTACATTTACAGTCGTATGAATTTACTTGGTTCTAGGTCTATATAGGTGCTGCGAGCGGCCAGCCTATTGCAAGGCGTCATGCTAATAGGCCTGCTAATCGCGGGCCTTCTGACTGATCTATTTGTCATAATAAGGAAGTCGAACTTGTTAAAAAAGTATATTACTTTTGTAAATGGACAAATAAGAGGAGGCAATAACCGTCTTATCACATTATTTTAATGAATATGACAGATTTTCGTTAGAAAAGAGAGTATATGCTCCATTTGTTTTACTTCTTAGCAAACAAATTAAAATATAAACTTAGCCTATTTATCTTAAGATAATTTTTGTTGTATGAATGAATGAATGTTTTTCGACAATTTCACATGATTGTAGAGTTAACCTATTGAACAATTTTAAGAGTACGTGCGATTTATTCATCGATTTATGATAAATATTGACTTAAATCAGCAATTCACTCATATCAGAATTCTAATTCGTGTATTTAATTCTTTCCATTTTATCGACAATCTGAACAGTTATGAATCTCTGCCACTTAGTTAAGGTGCCCAGTGGATAAAACTATTAAACACTTGGTAGTTGGTCGAGGGTTCGCACACCTAACCAGACGGCTGGCCACGTGGAGTTTTCAGGAGTTTCTTTACGTGTCTAACATCTAATAGCGGCAAGTTTTCCGTAGAAAACTTTCCTCAGAGATATCCCCTTAGCAGATCGCACAAGTGTTGCATTGTCTTATTCTCTCAATTCAATTTATTGAACCAGTGGCCTCCGAGTGATTGAAACCACTGAACAGTTGGGTTCGCGCCTGGCCAACAAGCTTGCCACGTGAAGTTTTTCGGGTATTTTTTGCGTTAGTAACACCTAAATAGGGGTATTACTAACAAAAAACCTCGGCAGATTGTCATGTGAATCGTTGCCGTATACGAATACCGATCTATTTAACGGCGGACCTACTGATGTCCACCAATAGAATTCATTAAATTCAATACAGATATTAATAATTTTTTAAGCATAAGTTTAATAGAAATTTCGTATATCATAATGACCGATCCCATTTTTTATAGAACCGCTTCTAATAAATAAAAATATTCAATAAATAATTGGATGGAATTCGTATTTCGAAACTTCAGGTTTGGAGTTCTATTCTATCTAATACAGCAATGCGACACATGGGCGATTTGCCGAAAGGGGATGCCTCCCAGGAAGTCTTTTATGAGAAACTGGGCTCTATTTAGGTGTTACTAACGTGAAGAAAACCCGGAAAACTCCACTTGGCCAGCCCGTTGGTAAGGCGCGAATCTACGACCAGTGTTCAATGTTTAATATATTGTTCTGAGTATACCCATGTCTGAGTTCGGGTTAAAATTCCAAAAATCTTTATATATGAACAGTTTGTCCCGGATATGTCAAACACCCTACCTCGCCATTGACCGACTCTATTGTGGGGATGTAATAAAATGGGGTCGTAATAAAAAGTACTCGCAGGGTAGAAAAATTTAAAAAAAAAATAAAATAAAATACAACTTTTTACATAAAGTACTGTATTTATTTATAACGTTGTAAACAGTTGCTCGTTGTATTAAAATCAATTTATTCTCAGTTAATAAGGATTGACAATATTTTAATCTGATTACAAGTTTGCTTGTATAGAATTACCCGTGCTTCTAAACTTTTGACGTTAATCTTCTTGTTCATCGGTTTATAAATTAATTTCTTAAAAATAAAAATTGGAATAATAATAAAAAACTTTTTATAAACAATTAAACAATGATTTTTAAAAATAAATAACTTAATTATAGACTAATGATAAATAAACTTAATAAACTTAATAAAGCCGAAATAAAATTTTAATTTATTTAAACGAAGACATTTAAATTATGTAGATAATTATTTTAGAATTTTTAATTTTTAATAATAAACAGAATTAATTTTAATAAATCGTCTTTAAATTCTTTAAAAATTTAATCTTCGAAAGATCTTACAATATTTAAATTTTATTCAATAATAATTTATAAATGTTCAAATTGTACTTTTCAAGAAAAACAGAGGTATTAACTTGACTTTTATTCGTTTTATTCTTTGAATAATTATTCATCCTCTATCCACCATGATTCATCTTCCCATAAAGCTATAGTGTAATACTTTATACTTCATCCTCCATCCTCCATGACATCATCCTCCATCTCCATTTTCCATGACATCATCCTCCATCCTCCATCTTCCATGACATCCTCCACGACATCATCCTCCATCATCCATCTTCCATGACATCCTCCTCCATCCTCCATTCTCCATGATGTAAGTATTCCAATTTGAACAAAATTTAGCATTTATTTTATACTTAAAATATTTTAAATCATCTTAATTCATACAATTATTTTTCAAAAAATGGAAACATTTGATCTCACGAGATAAACAATTTAACATCAATCTTGAACAATAAAAAATCAAGCATCTAAAACTATAAANAAATAATAATTTTTTTCTTATTCTGCGTGCAGCATTTAAATAAGATTGTAATTAAGTAACTGAATTTTAATTTTCTCATTATAAATATTTCATTCTTCAAAATATTATTTTAAAAAAATAATAATTAAATATTCTGCTCACAAAATAAAAACATTACAATTATTTTTAAGATGTCAATAAACATATTTTAGAGAAGTAACTTGACCTATCGTTCAAAATATACATTTTTATCAGTAAAAACTGGGAGTGAAACACTGTAGCCCCGAGCGAAGCAACATTGGCTCAATTTTTTCTTAAAAAATAAAAAAATAAAAGGGGTATTTTTAAAATAATAACAATAATCTTATACTTTCTGCAATAACCTTCCATAATAGTGCAAAATATGTTTGTATAATTATGTTTTCTAAATGTAAAACTATTTATGTTTGTTTACTCTAGAAAAGTTTTTAAAGAGGGGATCACATTTGTTCCTGTCAATTATAATTCATTTATAAACTCATTAGAGTATTAACAATATGGAAATTTAAATTTGGGCCGTATCCAGGATCCTTAGATTACCGGTGTGGCACAGATTCAAGGTGAAATGGTGCAGGCAGAACATAATGAAAGGGTTTTTTTTTACACTTCATGGATCCCTCCAGACACACGAGACAACTGAATGGCGAGATGAGCGGCCAAAATATTCAGGATAATTCATTAATTTTCTTAGAGACTCGGACTCGAACTGGCTCTTAAGAGCAGTAGGATGGTTCCTTTACAGCCTCGGCTCTCATGTATCAATACATTTTGTATTATTGAAGGAAAAATACACAAGAATATCAAGCAGCATGAACTTATTATTTAATTTCACAGAATCTAGTTAGAAGATTCACTAAATGCTAGACATTTTTCTACACAGTTCTCTGTTTTATACAATGTATGATAATTTATTATAAATTGTATTAATTAAATCAGTTTAAAATCTATATAATTAATTATAAGTATGTACGTATGATTAAATTATATGTATTTTAGTATTGATGAAGTGTTTATTTTTATTTACATAGGTCCAGAGATAGGATTTTTCGTGTGACTCTTTACTGGATACTACAAATTTTCTTCGTAATGAGTGGGTCTTACTCCTGTTTTTCTGAACTAAAATATGAGGTATTAAGCCGCTAACCGAATCAATAGAGGTCCAGATCAACTTCGAATCATGAAGTATCAAGATTAGAAATAGGATCCTGATTTTTCAGCTACTTTACTGTGTGAAAACTCTCAAATTTTCTAGGATTTCATGGAATTTTAGCTAAAATACATAGCTAAAATTCCATGAAATCCTAGAAAATTTGAGAGTTTTTACACAGTAAAGTAGCTGAAAAATCAGGATCCTATTTCTAATCTTGATACTTCATGATTCGAAGTTGATCTGGACCTCTATTGATTCGGTTAGCGGCTTAATACCTCATATTTTAGTTCAGAAAAACAGGAGTAAGACCCACTCATTACGAAGAAAATTTGTAGTATCCAGTAAAGAGTCACACGAAAAATCCAATCTCTGGACCTATGTAAATAAAAATAAACACTTCATCAATACTAAAATACATATAATTTAATCATACGTACATACTTATAATTAATTATATAGATTTTAAACTGATTTAATTAATACAATTTATAATAAATTATCATACATTGTATAAAACAGAGAACTGTGTAGAAAAATGTCTAGCATTTAGTGAATCTTCTAACTAGATTCTGTGAAATTAAATAATAAGTTCATGCTGCTTGATATTCTTGTGTATTTTTCCTTCAATAATACAAAATGTATTGATACATGAGAGCCGAGGCTGTAAAGGAACCATCCTACTGCTCTTAAGAGCCAGTTCGAGTCCGAGTCTCTAAGAAAATTAATGAATTATCCTGAATATTTTGGCCGCTCATCTCGCCATTCAGCTGTCTCGTGTGTCTGGAGGGATCCATGAAGTGTAAAAAAAAACCCTTTCATTATGTTCTGCCTGCACCATTTCACCTTGAATCTGTGCCACACCGGTAATCTAAGGATCCTGGATACGGCCCAAATTTAAATTTCCATATTGTTAATACTCTAATGAGTTTATAAATGAATTATAATTGACAGGAACAAATGTGATCCCCTCTTTAAAAACTTTTCTAGAGTAAACAAACATAAATAGTTTTACATTTAGAAAACATAATTATACAAACATATTTTGCACTATTATGGAAGGTTATTGCAGAAAGTATAAGATTATTGTTATTATTTTAAAAATACCCCTTTTATTTTTTTATTTTTTAAGAAAAAATTGAGCCAATGTTGCTTCGCTCGGGGCTACAGTGTTTCACTCCCAGTTTTTACTGATAAAAATGTATATTTTGAACGATAGGTCAAGTTACTTCTCTAAAATATGTTTATTGACATCTTAAAAATAATTGTAATGTTTTTATTTTGTGAGCAGAATATTTAATTATTATTTTTTTAAAATAATATTTTGAANTTCTTTTATTTCTTTTATAATTTATAAATGTTCAAATAATTTTCTTATCAACATATTTTCTTCTCTTTTTTGAACTTTGGTATTTTCTTTTATCTCGTATCCATCCTTATAAATGCTCAAATTGTACTTTTCAAGAAAAACAGAGGTATTAACTTGACTTTTATTCGTTTTATTCTTTGAATAATTATTCATCCTCTATCCACCATGATTCATCTTCCCATAAAGCTATAGTGTAATACTTTATACTTCATCCTCCATCCTCCATGACATCATCCTCCATCTCCATTTTCCATGACATCATCCTCCATCCTCCATCTTCCATGACATCCTCCACGACATCATCCTCCATCATCCATCTTCCATGACATCCTCCTCCATCCTCCATTCTCCATGATGTAAGTATTCCAATTTGAACAAAATTTAGTATTTATTTTATACTTAAAATATTTTAAATCATCTTAATTCATACAATTATTTTTCAAAAAATGGAAACATTTGATCTCACGAGATAAACAATTTAACATCAATCTTGAACAATAAAAAATCAAGCATCTAAAACCTTAAAGCATTCAGAAATTATTATAATTTATTAACCAGAACGGAAAGTAAAATATTAAAATTAATACATTAAAAACTATAAAATTACAATCTTTTAATAAAGTGTAATTAAATATTTTGTTTAATTAGTCTTTGTTACCTGCCTTAATTGAATAGGAAAACTGTTTTAAACTCTAACAAAGCTTATAAACGGTTATATAAACTTAAGAGAAACAATAAATTATAATTTTTTTAAAGATCTTTCTTAAGTAATATGACACTTTATATACTGTAGACTCTATATAACGCCGGCGATGAGGTCCAAAAGTTTCGTTCTCATTATAAGTGAGCACGCATTATAACGTGTCAAGTTTATAAGATGTAGAGGAAGCAAGAAAGATACAGTATTATGAATTTACACTGTACAATTTTTGAAGGCTGGAAATAAAGACATTAAATTTGAAGGATGTGAAATTGAAGCCAACTTTTGACAGCGTTATAAGCGATTTTCCTTGTTGTATAGGAGTAAAACAATTAAAAATTAGATCAATATAAGTTTAAAGAATAAGTGTATTAAAATTTCCAAAACGTCAGCTATGATCTATTTTTAACTGTATAGAAAAATAATGACTAATATGTAAGTAGAACGAAGATAATTTCTTTAAACTGTTAATAAACTGTGAGCTGTAAAACACAATACTAAAATATAATTATAGGTTTAAATTTGGCCATTTTGAAAGTAATCGATATATTTTCGCGATATAGAAGCAAGATATTCATCTTGCAAGCGGTTCCGGATTCAATTTTCGTATATACGAAGAGTTCCTTTGTCTCGATTGTTTCTTTTAAAACCCGTATGATGGAAAGCCGAGTTGATGGACAAAAATTCTTAATCCCTGTTTGAATAATGGACTTTAATGTTGGGTTCCTCGGAGATTATAATCCCCCCTTCCGGACATTGAGGAATATGAGAGATGTTATTAGTCATTCGGTTAGTTGAGCCTGAGGCTACGAGTAAAAGCATTGCAGACGATAACTTTGTAGAAAAATTTCTGCAACATCTGTCATAGCTTCAACTGACAGATTCTCACTCTCCCTTTCTTTATCTGCCATTAATTGGTGGAGCGCTCATTGTACACGTTTTATCTTTTTTTTTTTTTCTGGTGGAGGGTGTTTGAAATTTTTTTTAAATCATAAAATATTATCAGATATTACTTTATAATCGCCTATATTCAATTATATCGTATGAAGATTATTCTGTAGCCACAATACTACATTATTTGTTATCGTTAAGTAAACTATTTTTTAATTTAAAAATTATTTTATATTATATTACATACACTCAACAGTACAACAATCAAATTAATACAACAAATAAATGAGTCATACGAAAAATAATAATAATAAAAAGAATTGAATGTGGTCGATAAAAACAATAACATAACAATAGCCGACATTTATCTTTATTTAATTAACTGTCTACGTAAATATTTTCTTTCTCAATGTTAAAATAACTTATGTAATGACTTTTACAATAGTAAAGATTTAGAGATAGGTTTACATTTGCGTGAACCAACTTTATTTTTTAATTTTCAGCAGAGTTCATTACTCCATTTGAACTTAATTCTTGTGTACTGTAAGCTGTATAATTATAAATTTACATGCTATTGTTGTACTATTATTGTTGCACTATCATGAAATCAATACGGTAACTTATCAAATTTCTTAATTAATTCATTATTTTGAATTTAAGAAACTGTCACAAGGCAAAAAAAAAAGCTACGTAGATGAACACTAGCAGGGAAATTTTCCTCTGTTCTTATTTATAGATTTATAGAAGATTAAACGTAGTTACTTAGCTTAATATGCGTATTATATATTTACAATTTATAAAATATTTTTGCAGATTATATAATTAAATTAGACGATTAAAGAGTTTTTACTTCGTATGTATAAAAGTAGTCTTCATAGGATATTTCCTCACTTTATACAGTTTTAAATTTCTAATTATACGACTGGCTAATTTTATAAGAGAGTTTATATTATTTATATTTATATATAGGCCTTAATATTAATAGGCATCTATCCACCANAAGTGCTCTCTCTTCTTTAGTTTTATGGAGGTTAAACAAGTTAAACATGAGGAATATTTTTATAAGATAATTTTTTATATTCGTACAAATGCATAAATACATATAAATTTTTTAATCAAAATTGGAAAATTTATAGCAAAATAACCAACAAATTTACTAAAATATAAACGTTATTTATTAATTTTAATGATTATCGTCAATAAAGATAATGATGATAAGTGTGAACAAGATTATGATGGTAATTTTAATTTATTATTAACGTGTATAAATATTTAAATTTATTTCTTATGTCTGCACTTTAATTGATTTATCTAAATACTTCAATCAACGATATTTAATAGAGATTATATGCAAGTCGCATATGACTTTTACTACTCGATATATAGTAAAAATTTATTAAAATAATCCTTAAAATGGCTTTTAATATTTATTATATTATATATTTAAATACACCCGTAAATATATATATTTTTTTCTATATACAAAAATATATTTAAAAAATGGAAGAGATAAAGTTAATCAGAAGAGAATTTTATCCTTGAACTGGTATAAGTTTGTTTACATTTTGTGATTTTTGTTCGCTGTTTTTTTCGCTAAATTTAATTTTTTAATAGTTTTTTTTAGTTAAATCTAGTTCAAAATATTTTAATTAAAGTTGATCGTAAATAATAATTTTTTTCTTATTCTGCGTGCAGCATTTAAATAAGATTGTAATTAAGTAACTGAATTTTAATTTTCTCATTATAAATATTTCATTCTTCAAAATATTATTTTAAAAAAATAATAATTAAATATTCTGCTCACAAAATAAAAACATTACAATTATTTTTAAGATGTCAATAAACATATTTTAGAGAAGTAACTTGACCTATCGTTCAAAATATACATTTTTATCAGTAAAAACTGGGAGTGAAACACTGTAGCCCCGAGCGAAGCAACATTGGCTCAATTTTTTCTTAAAAAATAAAAAAATAAAAGGGGTATTTTTAAAATAATAACAATAATCTTATACTTTCTGCAATAACCTTCCATAATAGTGCAAAATATGTTTGTATAATTATGTTTTCTAAATGTAAAACTATTTATGTTTGTTTACTCTAGAAAAGTTTTTAAAGAGGGGATCACATTTGTTCCTGTCAATTATAATTCATTTATAAACTCATTAGAGTATTAACAATATGGAAATTTAAATTTGGGCCGTATCCAGGATCCTTAGATTACCGGTGTGGCACAGATTCAAGGTGAAATGGTGCAGGCAGAACATAATGAAAGGGTTTTTTTTTACACTTCATGGATCCCTCCAGACACACGAGACAACTGAATGGCGAGATGAGCGGCCAAAATATTCAGGATAATTCATTAATTTTCTTAGAGACTCGGACTCGAACTGGCTCTTAAGAGCAGTAGGATGGTTCCTTTACAGCCTCGGCTCTCATGTATCAATACATTTTGTATTATTGAAGGAAAAATACACAAGAATATCAAGCAGCATGAACTTATTATTTAATTTCACAGAATCTAGTTAGAAGATTCACTAAATGCTAGACATTTTTCTACACAGTTCTCTGTTTTATACAATGTATGATAATTTATTATAAATTGTATTAATTAAATCAGTTTAAAATCTATATAATTAATTATAAGTATGTACGTATGATTAAATTATATGTATTTTAGTATTGATGAAGTGTTTATTTTTATTTACATAGGTCCAGAGATAGGATTTTTCGTGTGACTCTTTACTGGATACTACAAATTTTCTTCGTAATGAGTGGGTCTTACTCCTGTTTTTCTGAACTAAAATATGAGGTATTAAGCCGCTAACCGAATCAATAGAGGTCCAGATCAACTTCGAATCATGAAGTATCAAGATTAGAAATAGGATCCTGATTTTTCAGCTACTTTACTGTGTGAAAACTCTCAAATTTTCTAGGATTTCATGGAATTTTAGCTAAAATACATAGCTAAAATTCCATGAAATCCTAGAAAATTTGAGAGTTTTTACACAGTAAAGTAGCTGAAAAATCAGGATCCTATTTCTAATCTTGATACTTCATGATTCGAAGTTGATCTGGACCTCTATTGATTCGGTTAGCGGCTTAATACCTCATATTTTAGTTCAGAAAAACAGGAGTAAGACCCACTCATTACGAAGAAAATTTGTAGTATCCAGTAAAGAGTCACACGAAAAATCCTATCTCTGGACCTATGTAAATAAAAATAAACACTTCATCAATACTAAAATACATATAATTTAATCATACGTACATACTTATAATTAATTATATAGATTTTAAACTGATTTAATTAATACAATTTATAATAAATTATCATACATTGTATAAAACAGAGAACTGTGTAGAAAAATGTCTAGCATTTAGTGAATCTTCTAACTAGATTCTGTGAAATTAAATAATAAGTTCATGCTGCTTGATATTCTTGTGTATTTTTCCTTCAATAATACAAAATGTATTGATACATGAGAGCCGAGGCTGTAAAGGAACCATCCTACTGCTCTTAAGAGCCAGTTCGAGTCCGAGTCTCTAAGAAAATTAATGAATTATCCTGAATATTTTGGCCGCTCATCTCGCCATTCAGCTGTCTCGTGTGTCTGGAGGGATCCATGAAGTGTAAAAAAAAACCCTTTCATTATGTTCTGCCTGCACCATTTCACCTTGAATCTGTGCCACACCGGTAATCTAAGGATCCTGGATACGGCCCAAATTTAAATTTCCATATTGTTAATACTCTAATGAGTTTATAAATGAATTATAATTGACAGGAACAAATGTGATCCCCTCTTTAAAAACTTTTCTAGAGTAAACAAACATAAATAGTTTTACATTTAGAAAACATAATTATACAAACATATTTTGCACTATTATGGAAGGTTATTGCAGAAAGTATAAGATTATTGTTATTATTTTAAAAATACCCCTTTTATTTTTTTATTTTTTAAGAAAAAATTGAGCCAATGTTGCTTCGCTCGGGGCTACAGTGTTTCACTCCCAGTTTTTACTGATAAAAATGTATATTTTGAACGATAGGTCAAGTTACTTCTCTAAAATATGTTTATTGACATCTTAAAAATAATTGTAATGTTTTTATTTTGTGAGCAGAATATTTAATTATTATTTTTTTAAAATAATATTTTGAAGAATGAAATATTTATAATGAGAAAATTAAAATTCAGTTACTTAATTACAATCTTATTTAAATGCTGCACGCAGAATAAGAAAAAAATTATTATTTACGATCAACTTTAATTAAAATATTTTGAACTAGATTTAACTAAAAAAAACTATTAAAAAATTAAATTTAGCGAAAAAAACAGCGAACAAAAATCACAAAATGTAAACAAACTTATACCAGTTCAAGGATAAAATTCTCTTCTGATTAACTTTATCTCTTCCATTTTTTAAATATATTTTTGTATATAGAAAAAAATATATATATTTACGGGTGTATTTAAATATATAATATAATAAATATTAAAAGCCATTTTAAGGATTATTTTAATAAATTTTTACTATATATCGAGTAGTAAAAGTCATATGCGACTTGCATATAATCTCTATTAAATATCGTTGATTGAAGTATTTAGATAAATCAATTAAAGTGCAGACATAAGAAATAAATTTAAATATTTATACACGTTAATAATAAATTAAAATTACCATCATAATCTTGTTCACACTTATCATCATTATCTTTATTGACGATAATCATTAAAATTAATAAATAACGTTTATATTTTAGTAAATTTGTTGGTTATTTTGCTATAAATTTTCCAATTTTGATTAAAAAATTTATATGTATTTATGCATTTGTACGAATATAAAAAATTATCTTATAAAAATATTCCTCATGTTTAACTTGTTTAACCTCCATAAAACTAAAGAAGAGAGAGCACTTAAAAGACTTTTTTATTCATGTAAAATTTATAAAATTATTTTAGGTAATTAATTTTAATTTATAATAAAACTTAATAAATAACTTTAATAATTATTTAATATATCTTTAGATAAACTTCGCTAAAATTTTCTGTATTTACGTAAGGGTTTAATCATTGGAAAAACCTCATGACTCATCATGTTATGCTTATCAGTTAATTTGTTATTTCAGCTGATAGAGTGTAAACATTTTAACTTCTTGACGGAATGAAAGAGGAAAAATATATCCATGTAAACCAACATTAAAAGAATTTAGGAAAATAAATATAATATAGATCAATGGAGACACGAGTTACCTTACTTTAGTGTATTAAAAATGTCTTTTAGATTTAAACTACGTTTAAAATTTTGTATTATATTTTTTACATAATAAAATTTTAAGAAATAAATGCTTTTTACTTAATTTACTAGAAGTACAATGAAAGAAATAATCCTAAACAAATGCTTTTGAGGATCCATAAATACGAGACTTCAAATAATCCTTTGATAAGCTTGTTTCTCATATTTAACATATTTATTATCCATTTATTGCTTGAAATTCTGTAAAGAAATTAGTAAGAACAAAGCAAATTTGAAAGGAAGCCATATTATTAAATGCTGTCAACTAAGATATTATGTTTAGAACATCGAATTTGTTCTCTGTTTTTGCTCGAAAGCATAAAAACAAACGAATTTAAAATCATATAAAATTACTAAGAAACTTTTACTCATTGTAAAACAAAGAAACCTTTGTTTTTTTTTTATGAGAAAAGAACTTTTGAACTGGAGAAAACAGATAGAAAGATTGGGCGGAGTGTCTTGTTCTGCATATAGAGTTACTTACAGCTTCAAGCATTTACATTGTTAAAATGAATGTCTCTATCTACAAATTCTTCATAAAAAAAAAACAAAAAAAAATATCTCTTTCTTCAAGAACTATTTATGAATAAGTTATTTATCATTCATCACGATTCTTCTTCTTGTCATCTTTCAAACGAATGAAAAATTATATAGCAGATAAGAATGTTGCTTGAACTGATAATTCACTAGATTTGAATTCAAAAGAGAGAAACTACCGAATGATTTTTAAGAAAGTAATAAGACAAAAATCGTCAAAAAAAAACATGAAAACAATTCTATGAATTAATACCTCTAATATCAATTAATTTTCATTATATATTTATACTTTAATTCATATAAATCGCCTATAAAACTAAATATAAAGTTCTTACACTTTACACAGAGACAATGGTGTATAATTAAAGAAAGTCAGCGATATCCTTTGCTTAATTACTTCAAATTAATTGAAAACTAGAGGAGGAAGAGGTTAAAATATATAAAATAAAAATTGGTATCAGTATCTGAGTAGGCTACTACAAATTACAGTTGAAAACAATTATATGTCTGACATGTTTTTAAATTATAATGCAAAAGCACAATTGGCTTTACTAAGCGATTATGGTAAGGATATAAAAACTAGTTGTTATATTTAAATTAAAAAAAACAAATTATAAAATTAAAATTGGTTAACCCAAAGTTACCGAAAGTACTTCTAACAATAAAAAAAAAAAACTGGGAAATAGTTCAGGTTAACATGTATTAATTAGGTAGTATTGTAGTTAAGTAGCACTTATTTTAATTAAAACTAGGACATAAACTTAGTTTGTTACGCTAATTAGGCTCTATTCATAAAATTTCTTTTAATAAAAGTGCGAGTTAAAAACACAAGAAGAATAAAAATATTAACCTTTATCTCGATTGTTTCATTGGAATTTTTTTACACAGAGATTAAAATTTGTTTTTAATTTCACTTAAAATTCTTTTACTTGATAAAAATACAATTTGTAACTATTTTATTTCGATAATTAATTAAATAAAAAAAAACAGCAAAAAATACCTCTCAACATATTTTAATAAATTCTTAAAATTTCTTAAAAAATTTTACGAATTATTTCATTAACGTTATTTATTAATTGTGCAGAAGAACAGAATTAAAATCAGAATTTTTTTTTAAATTTATTGTATTTCTCGGAATAAAATGAAGCGATGTACTGAATCTTCAATGTGTATCACTCAGCGCTGTAGCTAAAAAAATCTAAACATATGGGATTGTGTGACTTTAATGTGTTTTCTATGAGAAACTTGACTCTATTTAGGTGTTATATATGTGAGAAAATCCTAGAAAACTCTAGCAGACAGCGCTTTAGTCAAGCACGAACCCGAGACTAAGTACCATATTCAGTGGTTTATCCAATGGTAGACCTGTTTAATTGTGGTTGATATGGACACAGTAATTGTTGTAAAACTTTTGAATCTTTTATAATCTTTAATATCTAATTAATGAAATATTTATTTTACACTTTTAATCCCATACTATGTACACTCTAAGAGGTTCGAAATACATCTGTACTGTATTCTAAAGAATTAAAGACATTATTTATTGTATAAACAGTTGAAATCTCTGGATAAAATCTATATAGAGAATTTTAAATAAAATTTATTTCTGTATTATGATAACTTCAAATTTCTTTCTAACAAATTTTGGGCGATTTAACTATTAAATCACAAATAAAATGGCTACGAAATTTATTCTAAGTTTTGAGATAATTCAAATGTGCTTCTAACAATCATAAATTATTGATAAATTAATGAATTGCTTAGAATACTGCCTAGAATAGATAATTATATTATACAATCGCTTCGCTGCAGAAATCTATTATTAAATTGTGATTTCACGAAATCCCTACAGATTTGTTCCAAAATCTAATTGACTCCATGCCTCAGAGAGTCGCAGCAATTACTGAGGTCAAAGGTTGGCCGCTTAATTAGTATAATTTATTCTATAAGGGCTTGTATAAAAGTTACTTTTTTCTGTAAATAACTTGTTGCACACTTCAATGGTACAGTTGAACTCCGATTATTCGAGACCAGATACAAATTATCTGTGTCCAACCTGCAAGTGAATACACTACTTTTCTTATACATAACACGATTTATTCTAGAAATACAGCATAAACAATGCGATATTGACAGTGCTTTAATTCTATAACTTAAAACCGAGTTGCAAAAAAGGCACTTCTTTGCAATATTTTTGATCACCACCCTATGTACTGTACAGTGTGTTTCTGAAATGTTTGCCAAATTTCACAGGCTCGTAAAGGGGAGGAAAACCTGAATAAAAAGACTGGGCCATTTCTTGATCTAAACCTTAATTAGCGGGTTAATAAGCATACAAGTGTAGTAACGTCATTTCCGATTTTTGACGCTTAATAACTCGCTAATTAATAACTCACGAAACAGCCCTCGAATTTTACTTTTCCGGTTGTTATGCTGGTAAAGTATGGCGATAGGTCAAAAAATGACTCCCCTCCTTTCATGATTTTTACGTTTTTGGACTCGGGGACCTTGAAACGTCGAGAAATACATAAAATTTCGGAGGTTTTTTTATGTGTGATGGGGGACGATTTTATTCACCTTCTTTAAAGCTTAATAACTCCTGTGCTTTTTGTCGAAAATTGCTGAAATTTTGCAGGGAGATTTGTTTATTAGAGGAATTGAGGCTATTAAATTTTGATGATTAAAGATCGAGGGGATGAAGAGATAAAGGGGTCGTGTGCATCTTCAGTAGTGTTAGCCTTAATGACGATTTTACTTGTTGCATTTACAATTTTTTATAAAACCCATCCCCACCCTCAAAATCAAACTTTTTGGTATTTTATAATAGTTAAAAATATAAAAAGTTTTTAAAAATAGAATATCATAACAGATGGCGCCTCCAAATGTTGCCGGAAAAGTTAAGCAACTCGTTGCTGGATATTTTAATTCATTTTTCCATATTCTATAAACCTGTGAAATTTTTCCAAGCATTTCTGAAACATTCTATATACATAAATAACTAAATTTTATTCTTTATAGCGAAATCTTCACGTATTTTTCTAAAATCGAATATCCGTTACATAGAGGTTAGAGACGGAAGTGGCTTTGTCTAGAGTTAGTGTCGAAAGTGAGCTCTTGTGTTTAGTCTTATTCTTTATTGTATATTATGTATGTGTATATGAAAATATAGAAAACTCCTCCTATCTTTCAATTCTTCATAAAACTTTCTTCTTTCACAATCCTTCATTTACAAAATTTCTGAAATGTTTTGCGCTTTTTACAATAAATAATACAGATGTATATGAATAAAAAACGAAATTTTTTATTAAGGCATAACCAAATTATACAAATACAAATAAGAGTTTGACATTATTTCTGTAAAGTAATAAAATTCAGAGTGAATTTATCTCATCTGAGGGTTGAAAACAATTGATAAAAATCGCTTAATCTATCTTCAACCACATTTATAGATTTCTCAAGTGAATAGACCTCTTTATGAAGATGATTAATATGCTGTTTATTTATTTATTATTTTGTCTAATAAACGCTTCTAAGATGAATCATCGGGGAGAGAATTAAAAAAAATAGTACATGTCTTATTATCGAGTATTATTACGTACAGTTTAATATAAAAATGAATGCTTGTTTAACATAGAAAAAAAACAGAAACAGAACAGATATATATTACATAAATACATAAATGTTTTCGAAATACTTATAAGCTCTCAATTTAGAAACATTTGAAATACGTGATACTGAATAGAAATTTCCTATTATATATTGTTTTACTACCTTAAAGAAATTCTCGATAAATATAATACAAAGCCACATTAAAGTTTTAATACTTTATAATGGATAGGGTAATACTAACACATAATACATTCTGCATCTTCAGTGTTTCCTTAATACATGTTCATGAAAAATTTTCTTCTAGGGAATTCTTGTTCATGAAAAATTTTTAATCTGTATTCCTTTTATATAGAGTATAATACGTCTTCAGATTCATGGACTACTTCATAATTCCAACAATACCGTTTTCTACTATAAATTAAGATACATATATAATGAAAAAAAACAGCAATATTTTCTCGTGTTATTCATGTGTTAATCTTAATTTGTGCATAATATTATAACGTTAATAGAACTGACTGAGACAAATAGGCTACTTTATTAAATAAACAAGTTGTTTAATCCTGATATATAACTTTAGACATATAAAAATAAATCATTATATAAAGTGAAAGATAATGGAAGTTATTTTTAAATCGCTTTCCATTGTCTACTTCAAAAATTATATAAAATTGAGATAATTTGTAAATTGTATTTAATAATACCTAAAATTTGGACGAAGAAATCAGTAGTCGTATTGATATTTAAAAATAATGAGAACAGAATTGAGCGAATTATATCTATATAATTGGCAAAAAAAAAATTATANTAATAACGAGTAAAATCTTTATTAAGTCCGACCTTAATCGAGATATGATACACGACACCTTTTATCTCCCCACCCCTTTGACCTTTAATCACCAAAATTTCACAGCATCAATCTCCCTAATAACCAAATTTCCTTACAAAATTTCATAAATTTTCGACAAAAAGCACATGAGTTATTAAGTTTCAAATTGGATGAACAAAGTCGTGCTCCCCACAAACATACAGAAAAAAACTCGACGTTTCAAGGTCCCCAGTGTCAAAATGTAAAAATCTGGGGGGCCATTTTCTGACCCATTGCTATACTTTCCCTCTTTTATATATAATATAGCTGGAAAAGTAAAAAGTAATTGAGATAATTTTCAAAAACTCTCTGAAGATTTGAATAAACTAAAAGAAATTTCGTTTGATCTCTTCACTCATGGAATTAAGGTTTACTTGATGAGATAAGGTAACTCATTACAAGAGCGATCTGTCAAGATGGGTGCCTGTCGGGAAGATTTTCTATAAAAAACGGATTCTATTTAAGTATAAAAGATAGAAAATACGGATCAAAATCTCAATTTCTGCGGTTGAGGATGTAATTTTCAAATGAATACAACAAAATTCAACTAACTAAATAAAAAAAATCCTTTTATTTTCAACAGTTCTAGCACAATTAAATAATAAAACGTACGTTTTATTTGCATATTTTCTACTGATTAACGCTGATTTATTATTGTATTTCCTGCTTCTAAATATTAATAACCCTAATGAGTAAAATAACAAGAGGAAAAATGTTTTTTTATTTTGTATTTTATTTTGCAAATAAAATATAAAATGGTATAAAATTATAAGTAAAAATTTGTTTTATTTATAAATAATAGGCCTATATAATTATATTTTTTCAATGTTTGTATTTTTCATGAAAATTAATGTATTTGGACTAATTGAAAAATCAATAAAATATTAGAAATTGATTGAGAAATCAATTTTTGTATCAGATTTTTTATTTATTCCTGTATTTAGTGACTTTTTATCCGAATTTATCGACTTTATGAAATTTTATACATCCAACTATTATAGATAATATTGTTCTAAATAAAAGTATTTTTCACAAAAATATCTTTGAAGAACGTTGAATGCATTACATATTATACTAATGCTAAAATACATAGTTAAAATTCCATGAAATCCTAGAAAATTTGAGAGTTTTTACACAGTAAAGTAGCTGAAAAATCAGGACCCTATTTCTAATCCTGACCCTTCATGATTCGAAGTTGATCTGGACCTCTATTGATTCGGTTAGCGGCTTAATACCTCATATTTTAGTTCAGAAAAACAGGAGTAAGACCCACTCATTACGAAGAAAATTTGTAGTATCCAGTAAAGAGTCACACGAAAAATCCTATCTCTGGACCTATGTAAATAAAAATAAACACTTCATCAATACTAAAATACATATAATTTAATCATACGTACATACTTATAATTAATTATATAGATTTTAAACTGATTTAATTAATACAATTTATAATAAATTATCATACATTGTATAAAACAGAGAACTGTGTAGAAAAATGTCTAGCATTTAGTGAATCTTCTAACTAGATTCTGTGAAATTAAATAATAAGTTCATGCTGCTTGATATTCTTGTGTATTTTTCCTTCAATAATACAAAATGTATTGATACATGAGAGCCGAGGCTGTAAAGGAACCATCCTACTGCTCTTAAGAGCCAGTTCGAGTCCGAGTCTCTAAGAAAATTAATGAATTATCCTGAATATTTTGGCCGCTCATCTCGCCATTCAGTTGTCTCGTGTGTCTGGAGGGATCCATGAAGTGTAAAAAAAAACCCTTTCATTATGTTCTGCCTGCACCATTTCACCTTGAATCTGTGCCACACCGGTAATCTAAGGATCCTGGATACGGCCCAAATTTAAATTTCCATATTGTTAATACTCTAATGAGTTTATAAATGAATTATAATTGACAGGAACAAATGTGATCCCCTCTTTAAAAACTTTTCTAGAGTAAACAAACATAAATAGTTTTACATTTAGAAAACATAATTATACAAACATATTTTGCACTATTATGGAAGGTTATTGCAGAAAGTATAAGATTATTGTTATTATTTTAAAAATACCCCTTTTATTTTTTTATTTTTTAAGAAAAAATTGAGCCAATGTTGCTTCGCTCGGGGCTACAGTGTTTCACTCCCAGTTTTTACTGATAAAAATGTATATTTTGAACGATAGGTCAAGTTACTTCTCTAAAATATGTTTATTGACATCTTAAAAATAATTGTAATGTTTTTATTTTGTGAGCAGAATATTTAATTATTATTTTTTTAAAATAATATTTTGAAGAATGAAATATTTATAATGAGAAAATTAAAATTCAGTTACTTAATTACAATCTTATTTAAATGCTGCACGCAGAATAAGAAAAAAATTATTATTTACGATCAACTTTAATTAAAATATTTTGAACTAGATTTAACTAAAAAAAACTATTAAAAAATTAAATTTAGCGAAAAAAACAGCGAACAAAAATCACAAAATGTAAACAAACTTATACCAGTTCAAGGATAAAATTCTCTTCTGATTAACTTTATCTCTTCCATTTTTTAAATATATTTTTGTATATAGAAAAAAATATATATATTTACGGGTGTATTTAAATATATAATATAATAAATATTAAAAGCCATTTTAAGGATTATTTTAATAAATTTTTACTATATATCGAGTAGTAAAAGTCATATGCGACTTGCATATAATCTCTATTAAATATCGTTGATTGAAGTATTTAGATAAATCAATTAAAGTGCAGACATAAGAAATAAATTTAAATATTTATACACGTTAATAATAAATTAAAATTACCATCATAATCTTGTTCACACTTATCATCATTATCTTTATTGACGATAATCATTAAAATTAATAAATAACGTTTATATTTTAGTAAATTTGTTGGTTATTTTGCTATAAATTTTCCAATTTTGATTAAAAAATTTATATGTATTTATGCATTTGTACGAATATAAAAAATTATCTTATAAAAATATTCCTCATGTTTAACTTGTTTAACCTCCATAAAACTAAAGAAGAGAGAGCACTTAAAAGACTTTTTTATTCATGTAAAATTTATAAAATTATTTTAGGTAATTAATTTTAATTTATAATAAAACTTAATAAATAACTTTAATAATTATTTAATATATCTTTAGATAAACTTCGCTAAAATTTTCTGTATTTACGTAAGGGTTTAATCATTGGAAAAACCTCATGACTCATCATGTTATGCTTATCAGTTAATTTGTTATTTCAGCTGATAGAGTGTAAACATTTTAACTTCTTGACGGAATGAAAGAGGAAAAATATATCCATGTAAACCAACATTAAAAGAATTTAGGAAAATAAATATAATATAGATCAATGGAGACACGAGTTACCTTACTTTAGTGTATTAAAAATGTCTTTTAGATTTAAACTACGTTTAAAATTTTGTATTATATTTTTTACATAATAAAATTTTAAGAAATAAATGCTTTTTACTTAATTTACTAGAAGTACAATGAAAGAAATAATCCTAAACAAATGCTTTTGAGGATCCATAAATACGAGACTTCAAATAATCCTTTGATAAGCTTGTTTCTCATATTTAACATATTTATTATCCATTTATTGCTTGAAATTCTGTAAAGAAATTAGTAAGAACAAAGCAAATTTGAAAGGAAGCCATATTATTAAATGCTGTCAACTAAGATATTATGTTTAGAACATCGAATTTGTTCTCTGTTTTTGCTCGAAAGCATAAAAACAAACGAATTTAAAATCATATAAAATTACTAAGAAACTTTTACTCATTGTAAAACAAAGAAACCTTTGTTTTTTTTTTATGAGAAAAGAACTTTTGAACTGGAGAAAACAGATAGAAAGATTGGGCGGAGTGTCTTGTTCTGCATATAGAGTTACTTACAGCTTCAAGCATTTACATTGTTAAAATGAATGTCTCTATCTACAAATTCTTCATAAAAAAAAACAAAAAAAATATCTCTTTCTTCAAGAACTATTTATGAATAAGTTATTTATCATTCATCACGATTCTTCTTCTTGTCATCTTTCAAACGAATGAAAAATTATATAGCAGATAAGAATGTTGCTTGAACTGATAATTCACTAGATTTGAATTCAAAAGAGAGAAACTACCGAATGATTTTTAAGAAAGTAATAAGACAAAAATCGTCAAAAAAAAACATGAAAACAATTCTATGAATTAATACCTCTAATATCAATTAATTTTCATTATATATTTATACTTTAATTCATATAAATCGCCTATAAAACTAAATATAAAGTTCTTACACTTTACACAGAGACAATGGTGTATAATTAAAGAAAGTCAGCGATATCCTTTGCTTAATTACTTCAAATTAATTGAAAACTAGAGGAGGAAGAGGTTAAAATATATAAAATAAAAATTGGTATCAGTATCTGAGTAGGCTACTACAAATTACAGTTGAAAACAATTATATGTCTGACATGTTTTTAAATTATAATGCAAAAGCACAATTGGCTTTACTAAGCGATTATGGTAAGGATATAAAAACTAGTTGTTATATTTAAATTAAAAAAAACAAATTATAAAATTAAAATTGGTTAACCCAAAGTTACCGAAAGTACTTCTAACAATAAAAAAAAAAAACTGGGAAATAGTTCAGGTTAACATGTATTAATTAGGTAGTATTGTAGTTAAGTAGCACTTATTTTAATTAAAACTAGGACATAAACTTAGTTTGTTACGCTAATTAGGCTCTATTCATAAAATTTCTTTTAATAAAAGTGCGAGTTAAAAACACAAGAAGAATAAAAATATTAACCTTTATCTCGATTGTTTCATTGGAATTTTTTTACACAGAGATTAAAATTTGTTTTTAATTTCACTTAAAATTCTTTTACTTGATAAAAATACAATTTGTAACTATTTTATTTCGATAATTAATTAAATAAAAAAAAACAGCAAAAAATACCTCTCAACATATTTTAATAAATTCTTAAAATTTCTTAAAAAATTTTACGAATTATTTCATTAACGTTATTTATTAATTGTGCAGAAGAACAGAATTAAAATCAGAATTTTTTTTTAAATTTATTGTATTTCTCGGAATAAAATGAAGCGATGTACTGAATCTTCAATGTGTATCACTCAGCGCTGTAGCTAAAAAAATCTAAACATATGGGATTGTGTGACTTTAATGTGTTTTCTATGAGAAACTTGACTCTATTTAGGTGTTATATATGTGAGAAAATCCTAGAAAACTCTAGCAGACAGCGCTTTAGTCAAGCACGAACCCGAGACTAAGTACCATATTCAGTGGTTTATCCAATGGTAGACCTGTTTAATTGTGGTTGATATGGACACAGTAATTGTTGTAAAACTTTTGAATCTTTTATAATCTTTAATATCTAATTAATGAAATATTTATTTTACACTTTTAATCCCATACTATGTACACTCTAAGAGGTTCGAAATACATCTGTACTGTATTCTAAAGAATTAAAGACATTATTTATCGTATAAAACAGTTGAAATCTCTGGATAAAATCTATATAGAGAATTTTAAATAAAATTTATTTCTGTATTATGATAACTTCAAATTTCTTTCTAACAAATTTTGGGCGATTTAACTATTAAATCACAAATAAAATGGCTACGAAATTTATTCTAAGTTTTGAGATAATTCAAATGTGCTTCTAACAATCATAAATTATTGATAAATTAATGAATTGCTTAGAATACTGCCTAGAATAGATAATTATATTATACAATCGCTTCGCTGCAGAAATCTATTATTAAATTGTGATTTCACGAAATCCCTACAGATTTGTTCCAAAATCTAATTGACTCCATGCCTCAGAGAGTCGCAGCAATTACTGAGGTCAAAGGTTGGCCGCTTAATTAGTATAATTTATTCTATAAGGGCTTGTATAAAAGTTACTTTTTTCTGTAAATAACTTGTTGCACACTTCAATGGTACAGTTGAACTCCGATTATTCGAGACCAGATACAAATTATCTGTGTCCAACCTGCAAGTGAATACACTACTTTTCTTATACATAACACGATTTATTCTAGAAATACAGCATAAACAATGCGATATTGACAGTGCTTTAATTCTATAACTTAAAACCGAGTTGCAAAAAAGGCACTTCTTTGCAATATTTTTGATCACCACCCTATGTACTGTACAGTGTGTTTCTGAAATGTTTGCCAAATTTCACAGGCTCGTAAAGGGGAGGAAAACCTGAATAAAAAGACTGGGCCATTTCTTGATCTAAACCTTAATTAGCGGGTTAATAAGCATACAAGTGTAGTAACGTCATTTCCGATTTTTGACGCTTAATAACTCGCTAATTAATAACTCACGAAACAGCCCTCGAATTTTACTTTTCCGGTTGTTATGCTGGTAAAGTATGGCGATATGTCAAAAAAATGACTCCCCTCCCTTCATGATTTTTACGTTTTTGGACTCGGGGACCTTGAAACGTCGAGAAATACATAAAAGTTCGGGGGGTTTTTTTCTATGTGTGATGGGGCACGATTTTATTCGCCCTCTTTAAAGCTTAATAACTCCTGTGCTTTTTGTCGAAAATTGCTGAAATTTTGCAGGGAGATTTGTTTATTAGAGGAATTGAGGCTATTAAATTTTGATGATTAAAGATCGAGGGGATGAAGAGATAAAGGGGTCGTGTGCATCTTCAGTAGTGTTAGCCTTAATGACGATTTTACTTGTTGCATTTACAATTTTTTATAAAACCCATCCCCACCCTCAAAATCAAACTTTTTGGTATTTTATAATAGTTAAAAATATAAAAAGTTTTTAAAAATAGAATATCATAACAGATGGCGCCTCCAAATGTTGCCGGAAAAGTTAAGCAACTCGTTGCTGGATATTTTAATTCATTTTTCCATATTCTATAAACCTGTGAAATTTTTCCAAGCATTTCTGAAACATTCTATATACATAAATAACTAAATTTTATTCTTTATAGCGAAATCTTCACGTATTTTTCTAAAATCGAATATCCGTTACATAGAGGTTAGAGACGGAAGTGGCTTTGTCTAGAGTTAGTGTCGAAAGTGAGCTCTTGTGTTTAGTCTTATTCTTTATTGTATATTATGTATGTGTATATGAAAATATAGAAAACTCCTCCTATCTTTCAATTCTTCATAAAACTTTCTTCTTTCACAATCCTTCATTTACAAAATTTCTGAAATGTTTTGCGCTTTTTACAATAAATAATACAGATGTATATGAATAAAAAACGAAATTTTTTATTAAGGCATAACCAAATTATACAAATACAAATAAGAGTTTGACATTATTTCTGTGAAGTAATAAAATTCAGAGTGAATTTATCTCATCTGAGGGTTGAAAACAATTGATAAAAATCGCTTAATCTATCTTCAACCACATTTATAGATTTCTCAAGTGAATAGACCTCTTTATGAAGATGATTAATATGCTGTTTATTTATTTATTATTTTGTCTAATAAACGCTTCTAAGATGAATCATCGGGGAGAGAATTAAAAAAAATAGTACATGTCTTATTATCGAGTATTATTACGTACAGTTTAATATAAAAATGAATGCTTGTTTAACATAGAAAAAAAACAGAAACAGAACAGATATATATTACATAAATACATAAATGTTTTCGAAATACTTATAAGCTCTCAATTTAGAAACATTTGAAATACGTGATACTGAATAGAAATTTCCTATTATATATTGTTTTACTACCTTAAAGAAATTCTCGATAAATATAATACAAAGCCACATTAAAGTTTTAATACTTTATAATGGATAGGGTAATACTAACACATAATACATTCTGCATCTTCAGTGTTTCCTTAATACATGTTCATGAAAAATTTTCTTCTAGGGAATTCTTGTTCATGAAAAATTTTTAATCTGTATTCCTTTTATATAGAGTATAATACGTCTTCAGATTCATGGACTACTTCATAATTCCAACAATACCGTTTTCTACTATAAATTAAGATACATATATAATGAAAAAAAACAGCAATATTTTCTCGTGTTATTCATGTGTTAATCTTAATTTGTGCATAATATTATAACGTTAATAGAACTGACTGAGACAAATAGGCTACTTTATTAAATAAACAAGTTGTTTAATCTTGATATATAACTTTAGACATATAAAAATAAATCATTATATAAAGTGAAAGATAATGGAAGTTATTTTTAAATCGCTTTCCATTGTCTACTTCAAAAATTATATAAAATTGAGATAATTTGTAAATTGTATTTAATAATACCTAAAATTTGGACGAAGAAATCAGTAGTCGTATTGATATTTAAAAATAATGAGAACAGAATTGAGCGAATTATATCTATATAATTGGCAAAAAAAAATATTAAAATTTTTAAGTGGAAAATTATATTTATATAATTTTATTTTAGGTATAAAAGTCTCCCATATATTTCATTTTATATGAGAATTTCATTTCGTTCCATAAGCTATAACAGCTGCTTATTTATAAGCTGTACTGTATAATACTGTATAAGCTATTTACGTTTTGTAGTGTCTGTCTGCTTCACTGTCTGTCGCTCTGTACATCTGAAAAAAACATTCTTCTTCTTAAAAAAAAAATCGATTAAGGATGATGTATTTTAGGAAACTTAAACAATTTTCATGTGTCTCCACTAGTTAATTAAAAAAACACATAATACTAATGCTTCAGATATGAGAATAATGTTTATAAAAAGGGCGAAATCATAAAAACATGCCAATAAATTAAAAAAATTTAGGCTATATAATTGTATTTAGGCAGTAATTTTCTCATTTGGAAACGATTTATAAAGTTCCAGGCCCTATCACAGGTGAACAAGAAGGGCCATTTGTTCCATTTAGAAGCCTCAAAACTACTTGTTACAGACTAAATTTATTATGTATTATTAAAAATTTTTTGTCAAATACAATTTTTAAAGCTCTTTTGTTTTATTTCTTTTTATTATGTTGAAGCATCAGAGTGTCTTGGCCATCTTTCGACTTGTAAGAGGCTCAGTAAAGGCCTAAATCTACTTTTAAAATTTATATTCCAACTTAAGAATAATAATTTCTCAAATATATGAATTTATAATTTGTTTCGTCATATTTAATAATAAAATTTCATTATACTGTATTATGTTACAACAATTTTTTATTTTTATTATACAGTTTATTTATCAAGATAATTGAAGTAAAATTGCAATTCTTATCAAGAACAGTGTTTATTTATTATAAAATATATAAAAATACAAATTTATAACGTCATTCAGAACATTAAGGGTAGTTAGGCAGAATCTCCCTAAGAAGGTTTACTTGTATGAGATGTTTACATAATAAAAGATACATTGTATCTAGTGTAAACCTAATATATACATCTGGACAATTTTAAGCTTTATTCAAAAATTTCAATGAGAAACTATAAAAATAAATATACAAACGTTAAGGTCGTAAAAAAAGCAGCGGTGGTCCACGTTGTATACTTTCCAAGTCGCTGTGAAACAGCTGCGAGGAAACAAAAACCAAGCAAGCTGTCTTATCTTAAAAAAAAAAAACTTTCTTCTACCAAATTTCAGGCTTATATAAGTCTACAAAAATAATAAAAAATGTAAATAAAAAGGTTTACTTTTATAAATTTAAGCATTTTTGTTACTTCGTAAACACCAAATAAACCTGGCATAAATTAATTAAACCTTCATCACTCCATAAGTAATGAGTAACTTACTCTCAAAACTAATTAGAATTTATATAGATATTAATAAGAGTAATACAAAAAATAATAATAAATTGTCTTTCTTAACTAACTTAAAATGATATTTCATAATATTAAGTGATAAATATATCGTAAGAAACAAAGATATATAGTATATACCTTCACTAAAACACCGAAAAAAAAAAAAAACAAACTATGAGTATATTTTTAAACGAGATTATAAGTCATTAATTATAATTCTTCCGTCTCAAACATTATCTTGTTTGAGAAGAGTTTCTAATAAATTATCCTCATGATAATAGGCAATAAAAAAAAATATATATATAAATTAGCCATGTTGTTTTTTATTAGCATGGCTTTCTTTCTATTGTGATTTCGAATGGTGTGTGACAGCATTCAGCTTTAGAAACTACCAGAAACCTTCTGGAATTATTTCTTTTTATAGGCCCACAATTCAATACTGTGCAATTGTTTTATTCTATATTTACTTCTTATATATTTTTTTTATATAAAGCTGTTGGAGAAGTCAAGATTATAGTAGATTTTTTTTCTTTTTTAGAAGTATCCCAGCTTAAAACTTCATAATTTAGACTACAGAATGGATTTCTTTTTATCAGAAAACAAAATTTAGGACCTTCCAGTTCGATTTTTATACTGAAAAATAGTAAAAAAATCGCAGTAAATTTCGAAAATATTGGTAAGATATTGACTATAATAATATTCGAAATTTCCAGTAGAAACGTTTATTATATAATAACTAATCGTAAAATAAACTTCCTAGAAATTCTAATTTGTTTGCTTTAACAAATTAATACCTTGAAAAGTTCTTTTTTTTTTTTTTTTATTCCTCAACGTTTGAAAAAGCTTCCCTCCCTCCGTATCAGAATGAAGCACATTTTCCAAGGTGACCGGTTCAATGGACTCTCTCACACGTCACTTCCGCTGCGACATACATACGCATGCGTGGTTGGAGGGAGAGCCGTGTATGACGTCACGCTGCAGGTTTGTTTACGAGAGATTGTTTTCGATAACGCGAATTTTATTATTTTTGTAGCCCTATATAGCTTGACCTTACTGACCAGAAGAACTGAAATATTATGGAAATTAATTCAAAATTAGTTGAGAGGGAAAACTAAATTAAATAATCTTTACAATATATTCTTATAAAAGTAGGGGGGAAAGTGTAAATTTAGACACATCCAACCACACGCATAGAAACTTTTCCTCGAATATTCTAATATTAAACTAGAAAAGTGTGTTAGAAATCTCTGAAAATATCACTTAATTCGATTTTAATTCAATCTAACTGGAAAATCAGCATCAGTTTGCTTAAAAATAGTAAAATATATAAGTATTTTTATTAATATCGATTATAAATCTTTACATTTATAGAAAAATAAATAAATAAATAAAGAGCTCGCTAGCCAAAAAATTCTTCCAATTATTTACAGATCGATAGGGCTTAAAAATTTTACTTTATCTCCATATAATTGCATGTATTTTACACAGTACTTAACTAGTTTTTCGAGTACTGTATTTCCTATATTTTACAGGCTAATTGCCTTATTACTTTTAGCTATTTAAATGATTTATTATAAATTCAATTAAAAATTGCCATTCGTGAAATTTTAACTTAAATTATCTACAATTAAAATTACAAAGACGAGTGAATAGAGGAAAATATCTGTTATTTCCCCCCCTTTTGTTCTTAGCTTACTGTAATGTTAACTACACTGAGGGTGCGGCCAACTGTAATGAGTATTTCCTGCCTTTTTTTTTTTGTAAGTACTTTTCGAGAATGGAAAAATAGCATAGATGAGTAAAAAAAACATTATATTTATGTAAGTGAATCAGGCAACAAGTGAATAGGATAAAACAAATGTTATAATTACACGTGAATTTATATATTTTGCAGTGTTTCAGGGTGAAGTGGTTTGTGGTTGAGAAGGATTTTTATTTGTTTCAAACGTCTATGAGTAGGAAACCTTCAGGTCAAACGAGAACTTTTATGGCTTCTAGTATGGCCTGACAATATATAAAATGATAAAATTCATAATAGAAAAGTTAAACTTATTAGTTATGAATGCATGTTTGGCTCTCTTTTTCAATATAGACTTATATATACTGTACATTTAGGGGAGACCGGGGCAAGATCGGCATGTTAAGCTTTATTTAAATTTTGTGTAATAAATACTGCTGTAAACTGAAAAAAAACCTTTGCATATTGTCTATTGGAATGTTACCTTACTATACATCTGGTTAAAATCAGTTTGGAAATAAAAATAATTAAAATAATTACAACTTTACAAGAAGAGAGAAATTGACGAAGTTGCCCCGGGTATAGGGGCAAGATCGGCAACTTCTCTCTTTTTGTAAAGTTGTAATTATTTTAATTATTTTTATTAAAGTTGCCCCTGGTATAGGGGCAACAGTAATGGGGCAAGATAGGCACGTATATAAAATTATGTTATTAACAATGTATAAGTTGGAATTCACTATTAAAACAAAGAAATACAAATCCAACACCCATTTAATATTATTACAACGAAATGCAAGTTCAAAGACATATATACATGAATAACAAATGCAAACATGTTTTCATTTATCATCTGTTTGATTTTTATCCTTTGCTTCTAATGTGGCTTTAT
The DNA here is from genome assembly GCF_000671375.1 of Centruroides sculpturatus. NCBI lineage: Eukaryota > Metazoa > Arthropoda > Arachnida > Scorpiones > Buthidae > Centruroides > Centruroides sculpturatus. The sequence goes on from NW_019385214.1 coordinate 176,427, forward strand.
GTTGCCGATCTTACCCCGCTAGTCATGATTTCGAAACATTAAGTACAACCCTGAGAACAGAATGCCAAGCCACGATCTGGCCACGTGAATAAGTTGAAGTTACATCCTTCTAACAGGAAAAGTAACTTTCGTTATCATGGAATTATAACAAAACCTGCCAATTCAATATAAATGGAAAAAAAATATTATATGGAATTGAACGAAAATGAAAATTTGCTTGATAATTCAACTACGCTTGTTGGAGAACAATAAAAACACTACACTCAACAAGCCACCAATAAAACTCAACTGCCTAACCTATAACCAAAGTCTCCTTTTAATTTGTTTTTTAAAAAAAGCGCTTGACAAACTTGCCCCGCATGCCGAAGTTGCCCCGATCTCCCCTATATACAGTAAAATCGGTATAAACCGGATTCGCACGGTAATATTATTATACAGTTTGGCAGGTTACAGTTTTTCTTTGAAACTTTTTGAAGAGTTTTTCCCGTTTAGGGAGGTTTCCGTTTTGAACAGGTTTTACTGTATATTATTGGCGCTTGTATACTAAATGTATATTCACTTATGCAACCTACAATAGATTAAAAAAAAGGTTCCCAGCTCTATTTTGTTTTGTCAGGTTATAAATTGTACTTTCCCGGATCAAATTTGAAGTTTTCTAAATAAAATTTATATTATTTTTATTTATTTAGTTAAATATCCAACCCTCTTTCCAATTTGCGGGCCTTTAATAGATACCATTAATAATTTATTATTATTATTATTATTAAAATAAACTGAAGGATCTTCATAATCTTGTTGACAGTTTCTTAAAAATTTTAGTTTAGTTACTCAGTTTCTAAGATAAAAATTACTTCGACTTTACAATGATTAAAGCTGAAAGATTTTAATATTTTACATTATTTTTTATCCATGATTTACTGCCCATTAGAAAGCGATCATGAGCACTAAAATCATCAGTCTAAAATAATTTTTGTCTTAATGTCAGAATATATTATATAATCAGGATACATAAAAAAATAATTGGATAATAGTAATTATTTCTTTAAGAAACACGTGGAAACACACAAATACAGTACATTATACATATATATAAACACGATTTAATTATCTAATTTTTTTTATAACCTTTTTATTTCGTTGTTTATAATTATTTACGAATTAATTTACATGATAAATTCGGGGCACCAAACGGGTTTTTTTGTGAAATATTTTGAAGAAATGATTTTTTCCAAGTGTTTCCCTCGAACATAAAAGATTGGATCCGCCCTTGAAGTGTAGTAGAAAATGATCATTTTCGTGTCACGTATCCAAAATGTAATCTTTTCCTCCATCAAATGTCAATTTTTATTTCCTAGTATTGTTCTTTTAGTTTATCATCGATAGATAAGAACACTGGAACAATCGGTAAAGTAAAATAATTCAAAAAAAAATATAAGATAAATGTGTTTATTTGTAGGTTCGAACGAGATGACAAAATCACCATATATAGTCACAAGATCATGCGAATTTTGATACGTACACTTGTTTTATTTATTTATTTATTATTATTTTTTCTTCCTTCTGTTTCGTATCTTATCGCACACATTCAACATAAAAACAATCGCAAGATTGATCTTGCTCTATTTATATTAATCACACGATTTATATAGCGTTAAACGATCCGACAGTCACGTAGGACGTTGATTGTTTTCTACCAACTGAGCGTGCGCGATGACCTCCATAGAAAGCTTCCCTACGTCACAGGGATGAAAACGACAGCTGACTCGTAGCGCCTGCGCTATTTGCTTGCTAGATGTGAATGACCTTGGTGCAGTTTAGTTTACGTAATTGACCCGCATTGTGGGTTCGCAATGGGGAATTATTTCCAGTAGTTTGATGTATATTTTGTATGATTTATATTATTATTTTTTCCAATGTAAAATCGTGATCAGACCGCTTTCTTTGTTAGTCACAAAAATCTATAAATTAAATAAAATTATAATCTTCAAATATTATTCAATTCCGAGAAAATTATATGTTTAATTATTGTTTAGGATTAAGAAAAATTAAAATTTAATTTCGAAATTTTATTTTATTTCCTGAGTATTAAGGCCGGATTTACACGTAAACGAAGTAAACAGTTTAGGGCCTCACGATAATACTAGGTTACAGTTTAAGGCCTCGCACTTTTAAATGTATTATTTGATGGAGAATTGGAGATGGATTCTTTTTTTTATGTCTTAAGGCCACAACTAACTTGTAAGTTTAAACCCGTCCTTGTTCAGTAGAATTGCTGTGTTTTTTCTTTAACTGTGTAGATACTAAGAGGGCCCTTTTAATTAATAAACAAGTCCATGATGGATCCTACCAGAGACGGCTCAAACCTCAAACCTTTTTCAGGCCTCAGAGGCCCCGCCTTTCAAATTCCTAAGAAAATTTGGTAAAAAAAAGTATGTTTTTTTTTTTGCAAATATTCTGGAACCACGCTAATAACTTTTCCCGAGGCCTTGCAAAACTTCCAGTCGGCCCCTAGGTTCACAATGAAACGATCAGGTGTTGAAGAACGGGGCCCGACAGTCCACGAAAACTTTCTGAGGATTTTTCGACCCGCCCGAATTCGATTCCGAATCCCCTAAAGCGGTAGAATGCCATTTTATCCTCTTGGCTATTCCGGAATTAGAATTAGTTTATGGTTTGAACTAATCAATGGTTGTTGATAACTTAAGCAATTTCATTAACAAACAGCAAATGTGCCAAGCTTAACAGATAAGGAAATAGCCGGATTAAGATATAATTGGCGTATTTATATTTTGTAAATTGATCTCTTTTGCGTAAGATTAAAAAAATATTCAATTGGAAAAAAAGAAAAAGAAATATTTCAACAAGATCAGTCCTTCGGCTGAATTGGCAAAGGCAAAATGCCATTTTTATATTCGCTATTTATTTATTTATTTATTAGAAAATCCCGAAAAAGCTGTTTACTTCAAGGAATTTCACTTAATGGAATAGCAGCAGAAAAACAAAAACGAAAAGTCAAACAATTTTTTCTTTTTAAGAAAATGTTCCAAAAACACGTCATTTAGACCTATAACAATTATTGGCAGTTTTTACAGCTATAAATCAAGTCGATTCTGTTAATCTAAGTGAAATTTTATCGTTTAAAAGTATTTAAAATTATTTCAAACTTCTAAAATAACCATCCTTTTACGTGTTTGCATCGTGTCTTAATCCTCATCACCTGATAAAATTAACGTAAAGATCGTGTCTTCCAATAATTTAAATTATCGTAAACATTATAAAAGTTTTATCCTTAAAAAAAAAAACGTAAAAAATAAGGGGAAAAAATTCTTGTAAAAGTAATTTTAATTTCGAGCCCAACCTTGGGTTCATTCCAAAATACGCGATTCACACGCCAAAAATGGAACTTAATTCATTTCCGTTATTGAACAAAGAAGGCATCTACGTGCCAGTGGAAAGATATCGCGTGACTCGCTATCAAGATGGCTACCAAATAATCGATGACGTCATTGAATTTTTGATCGGTGTCACATGAGTGAATTCTGCCAACAACTCGGATTTACTTTATTCTTCCTGCTTCCAAACCTTTAAATCTATACAAAATTCGGGTGTTTAGTAACTGGTTCTAATAACAGAGTCTAAAAATCACCAAAAAAAAAAAAATCTAGGGAAATTTTTAGGGATTCGTGGAAATTTCAGGTTGCATGTTTGTATTCTGAAGTGTAAATGATGTACCGTTAAATTTATTTAGTAATGTATATAATTACTTTTGTATTCCTATTGTGAATGAAACTTCATTAAATTGATCATTGGATAAGTTGCCAAAATCGAGTCTTTTTGGCAGCATATCCAATATTTGTTCAAACCAAAATTAACCAGACATTCGTTGCAGTTCTCAGAAAAACTTAATGGCCGATAAATAAAGTAAAAGTTTAAATTTCTTCTTCATCTAATTAATTCTAGTTTCATTCCTAACATTTTCAATAAACAAATCACGTCTTTACGGTAATGACCAAGGATAATAAAACGGCGATCATCGCCTCTATTTCGCTGATGAGAGGCGAACACAGATACAATTATCACCCCAAATGGAGAAAATCGACCACTTTCAAGTCTAGAATCTTCGAAATCTGAAAAAAAAATTACAGATAATTTATTCATAAAATTTTCTATTCGTATAAATCATGGAAACGAATGATAAATTCTGTGTTAATCCGCGTACCATGAAGATAACTATCTTAATGCTCCACCCCGAATGTTGTTTTCTACTGTAGTAAGAGGGTGGCGATAAATTGAAGGACAGACGGCAATAACATTTATTATCGTAGAGATAATTTGATAAATTTAGATGTAGGCATCGGTTTTATCTACGAAGGAGAAATGTCAAAAGTAAATAAATATATTTACTTATATATATATAAAACCCTAATAAAAATATTAAACATTTGGGAATATGTAACACGTTAAATCTTAATTATTAATACAGTAATTGTACACGTAATCATGCTAATTTAGACTAAATATATACATTAATCTAGCATCGCTGTTTAGTACTTTATATCGGGTTTTATTCAAATTTTACTTTCCCGGCTCTGTTATAGGCTATATTATAGAGGGAAAGTATGGCGATGGGTTAGAAAATGGCCCCTCCAATGCAAAAAAATTCACGGTTTTTTTTTTCTGTATGGATGTCTGTGTGTATATGTGGGGGGCGCACGATTTTGTTCACCCACTTTGAAGCTTAATAACTCCTGTGCTTTTTGTCGAAAATTTCTGAAATTTTGCAGGGAGGTTTGTTTATTAGGGGGATTGACACTATTAAATTTTGGTGATTAAAGATCGACGGGTTGGGGAGATACAGGGGGTCGTGTGTCATATCTCGATTAGGGTCAAACTTAAAGATTTTACTCGTTATTAGCATTTACAAGTTTTTTTTTTTATAAAACACATTCCTACCCTCAAAATTAACATTTTTGCCATTTTATAATAATTAAATATATATTATTTTTAAAAAATAAAATATCATAACACATGACTCCACCAAAATTTTAAATTTTGCCAGGAAACTTAAGCAACTCGTTGCTGGATTTTTTAATAATTGCTTCATCAAAAGCGAATGAATTTAAGATTATTTTCATCTTCTTTAAGAGTATATTTTCTCATTCCTGGTCCTTAATTAGCCGCGAGATAGCCTAAACAAGTTACTAATTTTCCATTTCGTCTATATAAATAACATATTAAGAGTAAACGTTTATTACAAGTGGATAGTGTAATCCACCGTTCAAGGACATTCAACAAATTTTAAAAGTCTAGAATAAATATTTAGCACAAGTATATATATATATAAGTATGTTTTTACAATATCTTAATGACAATATTCTCCTCCATATTTAAATTTGAGTAGCCGAGAGGAAGGAGCACAAGGTCGAGTACCCGGACGTATATCCCCACATTCGAAAATAAACTATTCCTTCGATGACGCTCAGAAACTACATTTAGTACACGTGTCGTGGGAGGAGTTTGGATAATGACGCGTTTCGATATTATCCAATAAACTTCCAGCTTATATTTAGCACGGTTACATTTATGGGGACTCTTTGTGACTGGAACGGATATAATTTCGATTGATGGAGGTGGCCGGAGGTGCGGCACGGTTGTCTGTTCACGAATGTCGTGCTCGATTGTCAAGCCTCATATCCATTCATTGTTTGTTGACTTTAAAAAAGGAGAAAATATATAATAAGTTTAATTAGAACGTATCGTAATACATCCTTTAAAATTCTACAGATTACATTTATAAAATTTAAAATTACCTCTGTTAATTTTATATAGAAATTACAAAAGATACAAGCGTAGAGTTGTGAACGTACAGTACCAACGTTTAACAATAATAACCTAAATTCAAATTATTAAAAATTAATTTTGTAAACAACAGTAAGTAACTTCTCTTAATCGCTGTTAATTTCTGTTATTCGTCATTTTAACTTTACAATCTTCTTACACATAGAAAATATAAGATTCAAATTAAAACTATATTAAAAAAAACATTAAATAATTAAGAAAAATATAGGATAATATAGGATTTTACATATACAGTAAAACCCGTGTAAGCCGGAATCGCACAGTATATTTTTTCCCTGGTTTGGCAGGTTTCCGCTTTATTCAGATTCTGTTTTAGATAGTTTTTTTCTGTATTTTTTTAATATTCTCGCATCAATATCATTCATGGCAACACTTATAGCAACTTGAGCCATATTTAATCATAATATTCAAAAAATAAATACAGTACATAAAATAAAACTATTATATACAACACTTAAACCACTTGTCATGTATTTCAATCTGTTATTGACGCAACCATTTTTTTAAAAGTATTTTTATTTAAAAATGTATTATATCATGTATCCTATTAGACTTATTTTATTGTAATTGATTCCTATCGTAAAGCAGGATTCATCTGATATGAATTAGAACTAATAATATCCTTGAGAAGAGGTTATCAAATGGATTAGTCTATATAACCTAATATGATTTATATTTTTAGTTCGTGTTCATAGTGACGATTTTAGGTTACGCGAGGCCTTAGACAAGGACCTGCGATCCTCATTTATATAAGCTTACATAACGTAAAGCAGGATCAAATACAATGTTTATGTAAAATAAATGAATTTATTATTTTGTAAAATGAAATCTAAGACCATTGAACAATATCAAATATCGTGTATTGATACTTGATATAATGTTCTAAGATTCTCTTGGTGCTGGATTTCCGAGCAATGGATCAAAAACAATCGACAAGTTTATGTCTGTGTCTTAAACACAGGTCTGAATTTAAACTTGTTGTGTCCCTAAGTTAAAGCATAACAGACCCTTTCCCTCTACCAAATAATAATTCATGTAAAAATGTGATGCCCTGAGTTATAGACTCATAACGAGAGGCCCTAAGCTGCAGATTGTTTAGCTTATGTGCAATTCTGGCTCTTCTGAAACCCTTGAAAGCGTGAGGCCCTAAGCAAAAATCTAGGCAAACTTAATCTCTATCTTTATATCTTAGGAAATATTGGAAATGTGACTTAAATTTGCCTAGGCATGTAGCGTGCCACGAACTTTACATATGTGTGCTACAAAAAGGCATTTAAAAATGCTAATATTTTGGCTACTTTTAAATATTCTTTATATATTTTTATATATAGCCTATATATATAAAAACTGCATATTTTTAATATCGCTTTTCCTTTATACATAATTTAAGAGCATTTTTAGAGCGACATAGACTCATCGTTGTTTGTGCCACTAGCTCTAAAACATTGAGAAACCGATGGCTTAGGTTAATGCCTAAGCAAACCTAACTTACACTTTTAAGGAATATGTTGCTGTTGTTTAATTGATGATAATATTTATATCTGAGGTTCATAATTAGTGAGTGACCTTTAAGAGTTTCAATACAGCTTTCACACTAATAAGCAAAATTTTGAAATATAAGAATATAATTTTTTAAATATATAATTTAAAGAGAAAAACTCGTAAATCTCGTCTATTTTATTAAATTAATAAACAAAAAAAATTATAAAATAAAGACTTAAATTAATAAATTTAACGCAACACGATATTAATTGCATACAAAGTTACAAATTGAGATACGTTTTGCCTAATCAGATTTATATATTTAAGAAACATGACCTAAAAAAATTACAGTGATATTTTTTTTTTAAGCAACTCCTACACATCAGCAATAGGGTTTACTAAACATCCAGATTGCGAAATATGTAATTACCGTTTCCTTCTTATGCGGTTACGTGATGATATTTTCGCAGGAACGACAAGGAGGAAAAATGTTGACGTCACTGCTTCATTATAATATACCTGATCTCGTGTTTTTCTCGATAATATTCATTTCCTTTAACCTGAAAAAGTCCGAGCCTATTTCCTAATTCATTTTTATATCCAGTTACAACAAATAAATCAAAGATAATTTCTAGCTAATTGTAAAAAGGTCAAAAACATTTACTAATTTAAAATTCACAAGTAATTTATTTATTTTTTTTTACGCTTAAAATTATGCTGAATAAGATTAATGATTTGCATTTTTTTTTAGTTTTCTTACATATTTGTAAAATTTAAATATTTCGAAAATTCGAATTTAAGTCTTCAAACATTCATTTCGTGGTAATTGTAAGGTTGAGAACTTAAAAAATATCAATTAATTAAATAAGGATTACAAAAGATATAATATAATGCTAATTATAGAAGAGTTTAATTTATAACTTATTTTTTAAATAATAATAATAATAATTAAAAGACGGTTCAGGTATCAAATTAAAGCTGTTATTCTGTAGATGATGCCTCTGAAGATAGATTTCAAAAAGGTGTATTGGTTCAGGCTTGGAGAAGTGGCAAAGGTACTATACATTTTAGTTATTAAGAGTGTTGTTTTTATCTCCCTCTCTCAACTCAACCTCACTAATCCTCCATCCCTTCAAAAGCCCGAGCAAAGCCTGGCATACGTAACTAGTAAAATTAACAATTATTAATTAATTTAATTAACTTCTAATATTTTAATATAATATTTTTGTGTAGCACCAACACAAGTTTCATCGATCCTACTAGAACACAGTTCTGCAACAGACATGGTGTCAAAAAAAAAAATTCGATTTAATTAAAATTCAAATATTCAGTTTTTATTAATATAATTCGTTTTGTGTGTATTGATTAACGTATATAATTGTATTCATTGGCATTCTAATTATTACCTTTTAATGAGGGAGGAAGAATGTAAAGTTACGTATCTATTTTTGATTTTTTATACTTATTTTTTCTCATTAAAAATACTCTCAAAAACTCATCTCAGACTAGTATTTATCAGTTTATTACATAGTAAATGATTCTTATTAAACAATATATGAGTTAAATTGTACTAAAAGTCTACAATCTAACAAAAATTATATAGATTCAGGAAGACTTTAGCTAATTTGGGACCAAATAAAATCATCAAAAAGTAATTGAAAGTTGACATTGTTAACTCTAAAATCTGTATAATTTTTACAAAATACTCTTTACAATGAAAATTTCCTACCTTCCCCCCCCTGCAGCGTGGGGCTCGATTAAACACCATCATTTCAATCGGCTAGGAACCGACCCTGTATAGACCTACAGGTTATATATTTTAATTCGTATGAACGAATTTTAATTAATCTCCACAAGGTCTTCATTTACAGCATTCTTTTCCATTTTTGGTTTGGAACATTCAAGGTTTTTAAACGAATAATGAGTTTTAACTTTGAACAGTGATTAAAAACATTAAGAAAATACTCTATTTAAAAGGGTTTAGCTTAATACAACCAATCTGACTAAATAAGTTTCGAAATAAAACATCGAACACAGTACAAATTTCGTAATAACACGACAATAGTGTGTGGCCAGATATGCCTTAATATAGTAAATCTGTCAGGTCACCTTTTAAAACAATTGCCACGTACTAAATATATACTTCTTACTAATATTTTAAGTTTAATATCATACAATAGATTAATTTAATTTTACAGTAAATATCCATAGAATTAGAGATAAAAACTTCTAGATTCAAATACATCAGTATCACAGTAGATTCTAACACAGCAGTATTTAAAATAATTCATAAATACTTCTCATTAAAATAGGTCTATGGCCTCCTAATAGTTAATTTATAGAACAAAAGGCCTCGGTTATATATTAAAAGCCATTTTTAATTTCGTAATTAAAATTATTTAACTATTAAGCGGATTCAGTATCAATTGCTTTGAATTATAAGCTTGATTCCTTCGTGTGCTATTGATTGACCAGGCATCAGATTTCTTGTAGACCTGTTATAACATGTAAGAGACCCTCTCCACACCACCAAATATTCTTTGATGGCGTGGGAAGAGTCTCTTATGTTATGTTATATTAGGTAGAGGGGTGTATTTATATACAGTAGATATAGAGCATGGTGTCTCTTAGCACCAGACTCCAAGCGGTAGCTTGTTTTGTTTACACGTAAATCTGGCCCTGCTCGTAATTACATCACACGTGCATTTAGTAAAAATATAGGCCAATAATAATAATATTAAGCATCCGGGTCTACTTTAAAACTAAGTGAGGTAAATGAACGTATTATATAAATTGATTAATTAGACAGAATTAAGTTTGTTAATTAGATTCATCAGAGAAAAGTTATTGTCATAAAAAATTAATAGACCTATTCATTTAAGGAAATTACTAAATTTATCATAGATTACACAATAAAAATAAGCTTAAAATATATATAGACTATTTTAAAGTAAAGCCTTTAAGTTAATTGAATTATAAATTATTCGTTTAAAGTATTTTTTCAAATCTCTAACCTCAATTTTAATAATTTTTCCGTAAACTGTTTAAATTTTTCAATAATTTAAATATTTGAATAATTTAAAGATTACTGAATGCAATATTTAAATTATGGAATTTTATAAATATATTCAAATAGAATATACAACAGAGAATTTCAATAAAACTAACCGAAGAAACGTTGGGTTAAATTGTAGAGTAATAAAGCTTAGATTAATATTAATTTTTTTAAAAAATTTAATATTAATTTAGTATTTAATTTATGATTAAATTGCCATTTTTAACATAAAAAATTATACGAAAAATAGAGATTTTGTTTTTTACTCAAGTCCATCTTAATGGCTGCAGGACAGAGCANATAAATTAATAAAACAAGAAAATAGTGTTTTATTATAAGAGAGCGTTTTAAAATCTATTTTAATTTATGATTAAATTGCCATTTTTAACATAAAAAATTATACGAAAAATAGAGATTTTGTTTTTTACTCAAGTCCATCTTAATGGCTGCAGGACAGAGCACTGTGAGGGTCTTTATTCGTGTCCATTATGAGTTCAGACAGGTCTATAATGGGTCTACAGGGTGGTAAAGGACAAAACTCGTTATAACTGGATCATATTACTGATGAAAAATTTCTCACCTAACTCCCAAAGCAACATGATTTAGGAGTTCGGATTCGAGTTTAGCTTCGGTTGTCTTAATTATTAATACTTATTATTTACAAAGTAATCACTTAAAAATAATTTAAACACTAACAAATCAAATTTAATGTGGAGGGATACACGAATATTCAAATCTTAAAGAATATTAATCTAGATTAAAAATGAATCTTAGCCAAGATCTAGAGCTCAATTATTAATTTCTAAACATTAAAAAAGTATCTAAATCAATCTAATTAATAAGACAAAGCTAAAATCAATATTAATATGTAAAAAAATCAACTCTTTCTACATTTAAAAATCCCCAACTTCCTTACATATTTGTAAAATTTAAATATTTCGAAAATTCGAATTTAAGTCTTCAAACATTCATTTCGTGGTAATTGTAAGGTTGAGAACTTAAAAAATATCAATTAATTAAATAAGGATTACAAAAGATATAATATAATGCTAATTATAGAAGAGTTTAATTTATAACTTATTTTTTAAATAATAATAATAATAATTAAAAGACGGTTCAGGTATCAAATTAAAGCTGTTATTCTGTAGATGATGCCTCTGAAGATAGATTTCAAAAAGGTGTATTGGTTCAGGCGTGGAGAAGTGGCAAAGGTACTATACATTTTAGTTATTAAGAGTGTTGTTTTTATCTCCCTCTCTCAACTCAACCTCACTAATCCTCCATCCCTTCAAAAGCCCGAGCAAAGCCTGGCATACGTAACTAGTAAAATTAACAATTATTAATTAATTTAATTAACTTCTAATATTTTAATATAATATTTTTGTGTAGCACCAACACAAGTTTCATCGATCCTACTAGAACACAGTTCTGCAACAGACATGGTGTAAAAAAAAAAATTCGATTTAATTAAAATTCAAATATTCAGTTTTTATTAATATAATTCGTTTTGTGTGTATTGATTAACGTATATAATTGTATTCATTGGCATTCTAATTATTACCTTTTAATGAGGGAGGAAGAATGTAAAGTTACGTATCTATTTTTGANAGTATCTAAATCAATCTAATTAATAAGACAAAGCTAAAATCAATATTAATATGTAAAAAAATCAACTCTTTCTACATTTAAAAATCCCCAACTTCTTGATTAGGATTTGAATTATAAGCCGAATAAAGGAAAAAAAAATTATAATAAATTTATATTAAAAACACATAGAAAAATAATTTATCCAATAGAATACGAAATATAATACAAAGATAAATGATCATTTATATTTTTATTAAATTGATTTTTTCTAATTTAAAATGACGTAATCACATTTGTGAATGAAATTGATTCAGGAAACTTGAGACCACACAAATGACAATATTAGGATATATTTCACTTAAGATAATACTTACATAAACAATAGTTAAAGTATTATGTTCCTATTTACAAAAGAAAAAAGAAAACTGAATAATTTATTGATGAATGCATCTAGACAAACAATAATCTATAAGATACTGTTTCATTTACTTAGAATTTTATACGTTCCTTTTTTCAATACATACGTTTATGTACTGTACTTAAGTTATTTATATACGCTGTGGAGAGTTGAGCAACTTTTAACACATGCACATATTGTTCAACGTTCACTTATATGTGTCTAAAACTGCAGCAATACCACGAATGGCGTGGAGTGCATGAGCTTCCTTTAAGGGTAAATCTATAAATAATCCCAAAGGAGGAATAATTTACAGTATTTATTCACGCATATAAACAAAAAAAAAAAAATACATAAGGGCACATCTGATTGGTTGGTAAGTCTATAACGTCATATTGGCCACGTATACAAGTTCGTCTCTGAAGATGGAGAATTTTTACCAATACAAGATTAATCATAGTAAAGTAAACGTTAAATTAATGTATTAATTAGCAATTTTATAAAATGAATAAAGTTTTATATTTTATTTAATTATAAAAATCAAATTATTATACTGTATACAGTAGATAAGATTATTAATTTTAGGAGTGTTGGCTTATTTTTTATTAATAAAAAAAGCAATAAAAATCAATTTGTTATTCTTTAAATAATATAAAAATTGTAAACTTTATACATGTTTATTATGTATTTAATGAGTGTAAGTATTGTAATTAATTTACAGAATATCATAAATGTAAATTTTTAATTCTACTATTGGAAATGTGGTTTTGATGTTATTGTTTTACTGTTACCTTTGTAATCATTGTATTTATCCTAAATTTAATTCTTTGTTTTATATTTTTCCATAATATAGATTCATAAATTACATTTCTTTTACGTATCATATATTACCAGGAGTTACACTTTAAACAATACAAATTGCTATTATTTATTATTGTTGGGTATCAATTTAAATATTAATTTCGCAAATTCATGAAACTAATCGAAAGAAAATGGTATATTTTTTTATTGTTGGATACGATGTATTATTGTGTACTGTACACGACACAAAAAACTCTTAGCATACGAAAAATGACCCGGGTTATGAGAACTATTGTTAGGAACCGTGTTAATTTTCTATGGGAAAATTCAATGAATAATTATTTTAATTACGTTTCTAATTTTCTAAACGTTCGTTGAATCAAAATAAATAATTTTTAAGAGCATCAATATAGTCAATAAACGTTTACATTTGTTATCCTGTGAAAAATAATTCTCCTATAATTTTATTTTTTCAATAACACTCGTCTATCAAGAGAGTTCAATTTCTAAAATTAATGATGATAAATATTTTATAAATAAAAAATACAATTCTGTAGACTTATACATCATATTTTAATACTAAATTCACAATAGTAAAACACGAGAAGTTTTATAGAGAAGTCTAAACAAATCTATAAAATTCCACTCAGAAAACACTATAGTTTACTACGGAATTTCCTATATACAGTGCTGTAGAGTAGTACCACCCAGAAAACTCTAGAAGGCAACCTAATCTTTTGTCTAGACTACTCTAGAGCATCTCACTGTAAATATTATTTAAGAACTTTAAGATGATTTTTCAGTAGAAAATCCTACTCCAACTCGATTTTTCTAAAGTATAGACACGCACAAATACATACAGTCGACCCCCTATAACACTGTTGATTATTCTGTTTTTATATGAATTCCATGTTGTACGAGTTACTTAGATTTTACAAATACGTGTGCCGGCCTATGAACGGCTCACGTATTTGTAAAATCTAAGTGACTCGTACAATATGGAATTCATATAAAACGGAATAATCAAGTGTTATAGGGGGTCGACTGTATTTCAATCTTAGTCTAACACTAGGAATCTATACTGGATTCCTACTACCCACGTTGTACAATACAATATCAAGTATTGTGATACGAGCATTACGTTATATAAAAGGGGGCCTCACAAATTCACGCTTCTTTAGGTCCTCTCACGACTTAAAACCACATTATTTAGCGTAAATTAAACAGCATTGAACTGATTTATTCAACAGGAATTTTAAATTCATTTAATTACATAAAATATTCTATAATTAATTTAATGTTTAGATAGATTTAATAACTTTTATGTTAAAAGATAATTTTATACATCTTTCCTTCTCTTAAACTAAATTTAATTTTTAAAAAATATATATTTTTTAATAGAAAAGTATTTAAAAAATTAGATTTACCTACAGTGCATAGAGAAGGAAAATATTAAAATATTATTCTGCTCTATAACTAAAGGTAAATTTAAAATTTTAGACGGATCTTTAACTTTTATCCTAATTATAGGCCTATTATTATTAAGTAATTATTAAATATAGACCAATTATTTAATGTAATTGGGTTAAAGTTATGTTTTGTTATAGTTTAAAATTAAACTTTAATTTATTATAGACAAAAATTCATCTTTAAAATCCTTCCCTCGGACCAGATTTTTAATTTTTTATTTTTATTTTTTAAGTATTTTATCCTGTATATTAAACATTATATTTATTAATTTCCTCAACTTAATAAAAAAAAACTCGTTTTGCTCAATGAACTCAATTATTTAAACTATTTTATCTGTTTATAAAGGAAAGAAGCAAGTTATAAATTAAAAGAAGAGAGACAGGAATTGTCTATTTATGATATACTTTAAATGTTAATAATAGCGTTTTAATAAAGCAAGACTTGAAACTTTTTTATTAAAACTGATTAAATTTGATGTAAGACTCGTTTTAAATGGCTAAAAAACAAAATTTACAAGGTACGAATTATATAAAAATTAATGTAACAAGTGATTAATAACTTTACTTTTCAGAGTTACATAATTTTTTTATTTTTTTATTTTTACAGTAGTTAATTTAACCTGTCGATTTATTTAGTAGAATCTTAAAAAAAAGAAGAAGAATTAATCCTATTAAAATCGATAGTTTAAATTATATAGTGACAAAAACTAGTCGAGTTACAAAGTCTGAAATCTCCTATCTTAAATTAAGAAAATTTTAAACTGAAAACATTTATAATATTATTTTAAAAATTTAATTAAATATATATATTTAAATTATTGATAATGATTGCAATATTGATAAGTTTTAAATTAGAAAAAAATAAATAAAAAAATTCAACATTATTCTGTCACATGTTAATTATACCAGTAGTAAACACGGTTGTATAAAAAGTATACTACACAATTATACAATGAAAAAAAACTTAATGTAACCTATAATTTATAAAGATTAAGATCATCATGATTTATTAAATAACATCGTAATAAAGTATAGATAGAAAAGTTTATGATAACAGGCTAAGTAAGTTAACTAGGTTTTTCCTGTTGCTAAGAATTAAACTGAAAGAAGAAAAATTGATTTGTTAAAAAAATAAATACTTCATTGCAAAATTTTCAGTTGTATTTTAACGTTTATCAAATTTCAAAGTAAACTTAGTAAAACGAGATAATAGGATATAATTAATACAATATTTACAAAAGTAGTTCTGTTGTTAGGCAATGTGGTAGCTACAGAATCCTTTTTTTACAACACGAAATTTGATCAACTTTATCTAGTTTATTTATTCAATATTCTTATACGTAATTAGAGAAAAATGTTTTTTGAAACTAAACATAAATAAATTTAATCATTTTAAGAAGCATACACTCGCTAATCTATGGAAGTAACTTAAATCTTCGCGTGTAGATGAACGGTAATTATAAATTGATAAATTTGTAAATATGATTTAAAAGTTAGTGTATTTTGTATATCGGATTACTAAGTTGATTAGTTATAGGGTTTTCTGGTTAGCGACCACCGTCAAGCTTTTAAGTGCATTTCTTGTGCATTAACTTAATATACGCACGAGTTATTTTAGTAGAAGGAAATAGAGCATCTGGTTCTCAGATGTGGAGCTGACAGTCAAGTATTGTATTAATAAACCTGATTTATATCAATTATACTGTGATTTTATAATTAATAAATTTCCAGTTATTACACTTATTTGAATTTATGTAATTCTATGAAAGAATCGTATTAAGTAAGGATAGTCCAAACATCAACTTATGGCCGCGGAGTACCGATCAAATCGATTCGTTTTATAACTGTCCTCTCCAATAATGTCCACTCCCTGCTCAATTCGGATAAATTATGTGCTGCACTAAGTGAATCGTGTGATATTTTCATCCTTAAATTGCTCTTCACGTCACGCAATGTGTGTGCACTCAAGCCTTCAGCGTCAACAATGTTCAATAAAATGCAAAGGTGGTAGTAGAACATCGATCTGAATTCACAGAATATTCACGCTTTACCTCCACTCTAAACAACAAGAGTCCTATATTTACTACGAAGTATTATTTTAACAGACAATTCGTATATTCTCTTAAAATTTGGTCACGTTTTAATACATTTTTATTTACACGTTTTTCTCATATGACGAAGGAAATCTTCAAAATAATACACAAAATAAATGGAATAAAAATCTAGTATTTTAACATTCAGATATACAGGCCTATAAATTATTTATATTATTATACATAACGAATATAATCTATGTTTTTGATCATGTACAGTACACACATTATAACATATTGATTATTGAAAGGTAAACTGTTATTTGTTCGGTAAGGGAGTTACATCTTTCTGATGATTAAAGTTCTTAGAGAGGCTAATTGTGTGGAAAGTAGCCCAATTTAGATTAAGTATGATCTATATAGGCGTAAATTAGGTTACCGATAAATAGATCGTACTTGTTTGTTTATTTCTCTTGACAAAATTTAATATTACGAGTATTATATGCATCACAAGTCTATTGTAAAGCTCACCTAAGAACATTTAGTTTTCATTAGTCAAGTCGTTATACTACATCATTTTTTAAAGAAGCGAATCGAATTATTAGCGGTAAATTAAAGGAATAATTTACTTGTTAAACGTTAAAATTATCGTAACCTATATAACTAACTCTGTATCATAGTGGGTACTAATACATACGATATGTTTATGGACATACAAGCAACATAAAAATATATTTTACACTCTCATATTCGTGACAGGACCGGATTTAAACTAAACAAAGTCTAGCCTAGACCTCGTGTATATTATAAGATTTTAGGGCCTCACGCTTTGAAATTTATTATTACTTGGCATAGATTATCTCTTATATGTTATAGCTTAGGGCTTCAGCGAATCTAAATTCGGTTTTGGTTAGAGGCCACAAATTTTTATATGGCCAGTAAGAAATAAACATATGATTCAATTCATTTAACAAAGTTTTCACATGCAGTAACATTTCCTATTTTATAATACTGTATAAACATCGGAAGAGACATATATGGCGTTTTATTTCTATCATCCTATAAACATGGAAGTATATTATCACTGAAGGATGCAGCCATTTTTGCGAATTTTTACAGGAAAACTACCATTATCTTTAATTAAAAAAAGAATAATTTTAAAGAAAAAAATATTATTTTAACTCTTAGCAATATTTTTAATAGAATAAACAATCATTTAATTAAAAAAACTCTCGTTAATCATTATTAACATTCTCCAGATTAATAGCAAATGTAAATATATTTGTAATTGTCTCAATATAACGAATTGAATTCGTTATATTGAGTTAAATAGACAGTATTACATCATAGGTGAAAGGAAACAGGCCTTGTTATTTAATGTATTGAATAGATTTAAAACGGGAAGAAATAAAATATTCGATGCTTCGAGTGTCAGATTATGATTGTTTCCTGGTCAATAATTACATTTAGGATTTTCGCAAGCTGAAAAAAGAAGGAAAATTCATGGTCAAATCATCTCGACCCTGACCTTGAATTGACACAAAGTCGCCCACTTGGTAATTGCCAGACCTTGAAAACCAGCGGAGCACTTGCATGACAGTCACGTCAGCGCTTGTTTCCGTAACAGTCCGTGTTAACACGTGATAGATGCAAACCAATGGTTATTTTTTATTATTTTTTAAAAATCCACGTAAGTTAACGGTGTATTGGCGAAGAATTTCCATGTGAAATTATGAAATTATGATACCCACAGGCGTAATCTCCAAAGCGCGACTTAAAAAACAAATTTTCTAAACACTCGATTTTTTTCTATTCTTCTTAATATTCAATGTTGTAGACTGTTGATTTTATGATTTATAATGATTAATTTAAAATATTTCAAATTAAAAATATTAAAATTGCATATAGAACTGTATGAACCCTAGAAAAAAAACCTAAAATGGAATACCAGACTGTACTGTCATTGCCAAAATCAACAGCATTGAGCTATACCAGAATGCAATATATATATATATATAACCCCGATTAACCAAATGAAACTAAAGAAACAAAGCTGTTAAATTAGGTTTTAACAGCTTGGCTTTTTAAAGTCAATTTAAATTTTAAATAATTTTTAATTAGTGATGAAGCAATGAACAAATAATTAAATTGTCTCTTTACATTTTATAACACTGATAATATCTTTAATTACATTATAATGAGGCCTCATAAAAGTTAATAAAATTTTAAAATAAATTTAAAAAAAATGGAATATGATACTAAAATGTGTTTTAGTATTTTAAATTTATTCGTATCGAGTTAATTTTGTTTATCAAATAAACTGACAGCCAGTTTGATGACTGCACTCATATCTCAACTATGGAGAATAGAAGGAAGTAAATTACCCATATTTCCTGTTTTAGTCTCCCTTTAAGGTTATTTTTAAAAAAAATGGGAACTTATGTAGCCTATGACTGTTCCGTTTGTCTGTCATTTCTTGTTTCAAGAAGGATATAACGATAAAAAAATATAAAAAATACTCAAAATAAATTGCGTAAGGTAATTTGATTATTTTGTCTCCTACTAGGCGTTGCAAGAGTGCAGTTTTATTGTTTAATTTGTAAATTTTAAATAAAAATATACAAAGATATAATTGTCAGAATTCATATTATATCGTATAATAATTGAATAGAAAAATTTAAAAGTTTAAAGAACCGTAAACATCAACTAATTTTAAGAAAAATGTAGCTTTATGATAGCTTCGATTGATAAAATTTTCTTTATTTTCCTACCGTACAAAATACCTAAAATTAAACATATTTTTTCTAATTTTAAATTTAAAAATAAATAAAATCTCTCAAAAATTGAAATTATTTATTAGTTACGAAGGTGTAGATGGGGGAAAAAGAAAAAAAAAAAAAAGAAAAAAATTCACAAATCTTTGATCTAAAGGGAAAGTTCGATTGACAACGTGTAGAGGTAGAGAGCAACCCATCTTTCTGGGAGGATGACGTCGAATTCGACTGCACATGAGCAGTGTTTGGTCTCCCTAATATCGAGTGCAACGACCTATATTTCATCTAGAGATGCTGTTAAAAATCACCTCTTGTGTCAGCAAGAGGTCAAACTACGCACGATGCAGCTCGCCGATAGAGAGGAACTACCTTACGGAGAGATCACGAAGCTACTGAAGATTATACATTGTGCAATTTTTGTGCCACCGCCCCGTTCTAATTCATGCAAATCCATTTTTATCATTTTTAGCCTACTTATATTTTACAATTAGTCAGACATAGAGATTAGGTTAACCTGTTATTAGCCTGGTAAGAGATCTAAAAGAACAAAGCCATACTTAAAACTTAAGGAAACCAGTACTTGATCTTAGAATTAAAACAAAACAAAACAAAAAAATATATACCATGTGAAACGGGAAGCGTTATTTAATTAAAGTTTGCTGGTGTTTTTTCTTTTTTAATATCAGTGATAATCTTTTATACAAAATTTAATACTTTTTTTAAATTTAAAATAGCCCTACTCTAAGTATAAAACTGAAAAATCGAATTTTTTTTTACTCATCATTTGTAAGATGGATACAAAAACTAGAAACCTATCAGATTTTCATTTAAATGTAGATTATATATAATTACAGAATGACGAGATACTTTTTCATGATCGGTTTACAACAAAAAAAAAAACACAGTAGTGTAATATATATTCATCTATATAGCCTATAATAAGTAAAGTTTAAAAATCTATTTTTTTAATGAAAAAAATCAAGAAAATTAATTAATTTTATTTTAAAAAAATTGTCTTAAAATAGTTCTAAATTCGAGATAATTTTTCCATCCCTTAAAATGATTAGAAAAAGTGAATAATTTTTCTCTTCCAACTGAAGTTTTAATGTTACTTAATAACTAATTTATTTACTTCTTCTTGTTTGTAATTTTAAAAATTAGAAAATTATTGTCAATTAAACCTATTTCGAGCTTTAGCTTTAGTTTATTTTGATAGTCAGGTTGACCTAGTTCAGTTGAAAGTTTCAAAATTAAAATATATATCAATACTTGTGTTATTGACTCTTAATCAATAAATTTATTTTATTATATTTAAAAAAAAATAAAATACTTTGCTCCTTACTAATTTTCAAAAAATAAGTTTGCATGGTTAAAGTAATTTATAAAATTATAAATTACTTTGTTAACTGCTATATTATAACACAAGGAAGTAAAATATTCTTATATTTCGTTCAGAATAATAATAAATTTAAAATTAAAAATTATCTACAGTGATATTAGCCAAGAAAGTTTTGGTATTCTTGGCTTATGTCAAGCTATTTTTGAAATTTATCACAGGGCTAAGACAGAACACCAATAAAAGTAAAGTTAAATCTCCTTGCTACAAAATCTAACATAAAAAAAAAACTTAATTATTTTTATAGATATGAGTTTTTAATCATTTTTGCTTATTTCCTGTAATATAAATTTTAATAAACATAAGAAGAAAGCTTTCAACTCAACCTATTTCAACCCTTGCTTATTCTTAATACAAAGATATAGTCTACTTTAAATCTTATAAGCGGGATCCGGGAACCATTATTGATGATGTTCAATTTGAACTTCAATTCTTCAAGAAACTCGTCTGAATCCTGTTTATTCCGCGGAAACGGAGCAATAGTTAGTGAGAAATAATAAAAACAAAAAAATTCAGTCATTCATACATTCGGACGTAGGTCAATGGACCCATTAAAGAATAGAAGATGGTTCCATTAAAGAGGACAAAAGAATCGACTTGTTCATTAACCTTCCATCAAATATATCATTTGGAAAACGCTCACTATCCCACAGACGTCAGTTGGACGTCTTTTCTTTCGTTCCACCCATAAGTATCTTCAGCTATGGAAGAAATAAGGTTAAAACTTAGTCATCAATCCAAAAAGCATCTCTAATTATTTTCATAAGTATTTTCTTCCTAGAATATTTATTTTCTGAATCGATAGAGTCTTTTAGAATATGAGAAATTTAAGCAACTTTACATTTTTCATGGATACATATTTAATTAATACAACTATTCCATGCTTCAACTTTAAGAAAATATATCAAGTTTTGAATAATTAAATAAAGATTTAGATTATATTTAATACCCAAAAACAAACTGTTTTAATGTTAATGATTCTTATTTTAAATTCGCAATATCGTGAAATATTTCAGATTAAAATTCAGGTGTTTCTCTTATCTGAATGACAGTTTCTCCTTCAAAAAATAATAAAAAAAAATTTATGAAATTTTAGCGTAGAATATATTAAAATATTCCAAAAATTGATAATTCAATTAGACTCTAAACATGAAATATCATTGATATATTGTAATATAAATTAAATAGGTTCAATCATAAGATTTCTAGTTAATAAGATTACACCAAACGATAAATATAGAATTATTTAAATTACTTAGTGTATTCTAGAACGAATCATTGTTAAACAATGGTACTGATATGTTTGTCCTAAGATAAACTGGATTTAGAATGGATAAGAGGGCGAAAGTTCGAACGTCTTGTTTTAAAATTTTATTGGCACGAAGATAAAGGTTACAAGTCACGAGTTAGTCATTGTATGAATCATTTTACTTGAGCTCCAAGTAGAATATATATAAACTATAATAGTAATATGCCTGTAATTATCTAGATTATTGTCTGCAGAAGACAGACGGCAAATTCACTCTTCACTTGGATAAATATGTGGAGCGAAATCTTCAATTGCTCAAAATTGCTTTGAGTCACTTTAACTTTTTAAAATCTCCTTTCTCAAAGTTACTACAAAAATTAAATCGTTAAAATTAATTATTATAATATTAGTATAATCAAGGCCCCAGAGAGAGTTAAGATCTGTCGGTACAAAGATTATTTTGGAACCCTTTTGGAAACATTTTTATATAAATAACATGATATTGAAGCAGAAAATAATCTAGTATAAATGTTAGTCAATGGCTAAACTTATTATTTTTTAATTTTCCCCCTAAGGCTTACTGGAGCCCGACTCTCGTATGGCCTAAGTATATATTTAAAGAAAATAATTTATGAAAGATATTTGTCTATAAGTAACTACAAATATATCTATCGGAAAGGTTTATTAATAGATATGTATAAAATAATACCATTTAATCTAAAAGTAGTATTACATTCAACCGGTAATATTGAGGAAGTGATTCTAATGTCTCCATTCTTTAAGTGAGTAGAACACAGTTCTAAAGTTATAAAGTTAGCTTCACTGTTCACGAGAAAATTTAAGTGAATAAAATAAATATATATGTATTTAAATTTCCTTTACTTTAATAATTTACTAATTAGTAGTTTGTTCATACAAAGCAAAATTTAGTATATATTAATCGCAGGCCCACTAGAAAGATATTTAAAACATCCTGTTCTTCTTAAATCTCGTATTAATATTAGAAGACTGGTTTGAAAATGTTTTCTAATAATATAAGAATATAATTCTGTATAAACTAATCTCCTTCGCTCATGTTTACATTCAATAATACAGTCTTATAAATGACAACAGAGTTAACCGTCTTATAAGGATTTATAGAAGATCATTTTATATTAAAATACAGTTATAATTTATATATATATAACTGATAAAATAATTCTTTCTCCGAAATTCCAGTAAAAAAAAAAATAACGTTTTCAACCCAATGAATTTCGTTTAAAACATGACTCATTTCACTATCCAGGTGTATAATCAATAGGAAATGTATAACTACCGCCTATAAACAGGATAATCTGTAAATTGTTTTGACCCGTGTTAAATATAAATTTCTTTCTATAGCTTTTTAGGGAAAATAATAGTTTTATATCAATTCTAGTATAACAAATGAGACTTTCTAAAATTTTTCCTCCCTCTTTACATTATTCCTGAATGAGGCAATTCACATTTGTTTTCCTTTATATATATATATATATATATATATATATATATATAAG
>NW_019385214.1:200190-306690 GCF_000671375.1 Centruroides sculpturatus
TATATAGGGCCTATATATATATAAATCACTTTTATTAGGTTAAAGGATTATAATATAATAAATTTAATTACAAATTAACATAAATTAAAGACTGTAAATCATGATATAAAGACTTAAAATGTTATTTTAATATATATATTTTCCTCGATATGATGAATTAAATTCCCTAAATTTATATAACGTTATGAGTTACTTTTATCTGAATATCATGCCAATTATATAAACAACTAGATAATAATTGGGAAATTTGACATTCTCTACTTTTCACAAATTACTGCATAATTATAATTAACAAATCAGATTATTGGTAATGACAATTTTGTAATCGCATTCAGCTAATATTTCTACAGATAATCGGCTTTTTTTCAGGAATTTAATGAA
The DNA here is from genome assembly GCF_000671375.1 of Centruroides sculpturatus. Lineage (NCBI taxonomy): Eukaryota > Metazoa > Arthropoda > Arachnida > Scorpiones > Buthidae > Centruroides > Centruroides sculpturatus. Next base: position 200,572 of record NW_019385214.1, read on the forward strand.
ATAAAAATCAGCAAAAAAATTTTTTTTTTACAAGAAGTTGGTAATTTATTCGGATATTCAGGAAGATTCGGCGATTTAACACGAAAGCATCTCCTATTAAATAATAATAATAAAAAAAAAACGAATGTAAATATAAATTTTATTATTAAGTGAGGAAAACAGGCTCCTGTGATAAATAATCCTGGAATGACGAAAGAGTAAAGGAAAAGGAAAAGCGAAAAATTCAGATTTCACTTCTGGTTCGACGTCACAGTGTTGCAATAGATAATGAGTCAGCAACGAAATTGGCAAAAATCCAATCTTCTAGAAACAAGCTGGAGTAAGATCATGTGATGTTTACACACCAAATAGAATTTACTAGAAATAAAAAAAAAAAAAAAGGGAAGGAAGGAAAAATGTATCCTACCGATCTTTTAAACGCCATAAATTATTATTAATTAAATAATTTTAAATGAAGTTTTCGAAATTAAAGTATCAGAATTTTACTATTCCTATTTTAATTAATAATTACGGCTATTTTTACACTTGTACTAATTGAAATGGATCCATATGGTATATTTTCTTTAAAGAAATAATCCACGAAAAAAGTGACTAACATCTGCTGATGAAAGCAATGAGCTTAATTGATTTTAATTATTGAACACGAACGGATCTTCATCATCATATTTTATCAATTTTTGTTAAATTGGCGTGATTAAAAACTTAAATTTCGGTATTATATGTTTAAAATTTCAGTTAAATTAAAATTTAATTAGATTTTATTTACATATTTACTTTTTAAAATTAAATATTTCTTGTAAATATATCGCTGGAGAATTACAAAATTTAGCTATCGAATTTTATTTTCTTTATATAGAAAAAAAAATATCGTTATCATTTTAAATATTTAATATATTTTTCTATTATTTATTTTTCTTTAATACAAAATATTTTCGAATTTACAGTTTAGATCCTATTTAAGTAATGCTGAATATATTTATAACATAAGGCGTATATTATTTTAAAAGTTTTATATAGTTAGAAAAGTAGACGAAAAACTTTAAAAAATAAGAGTTTATCATTAATATTTTAGTTCTGTACTCTTGTAAAAGAATTTTTTTTCCTCCTGTAGCCAACAGAACATTAGTTATTGGCATCTTTATCCAATGCTCGGAGGACAAGTTCATCTAAATGTATGAAATAAAATTTTTTCATATAAAACCATTAGAATATATTCTTTTATTTATTTTCTTACTTATTTTACCCTTCGATTGCAACACTCCTACGATATTAATTTTAATCTAACTTGTTTTTTACTTCCTCTAAAAATACATAAAAATGTATAACCATGCCAACAGATATGCCATTTCACAATAAAATCATTCCTTCCATTTTATTTTTTCTAATCGCATTAATCATTTGCCTGTTTACTTTAATAATTAAGCAAAAAAAAAGTAGAGAGAGATACATATACAGCCGCATATTAAATAAATTTCGAAATTTATCTATCTACCTTTAACGGAAAAATTCTTTTAATTGAACTTTAAATCACGTCTCTCATTATTTAGAATTCGACTAATCATCATTATATATATTTGATTTTAATTAAAATTTCTTAATATGATTTATTCGAATTTCGCCAAATGTTTAAATTTTCTATGTTAATTTTCTTTTTAATTCTGTTAGAAATCTCGGTCTTAATAGTGATTATATGTTTATCTTATTTAATTTAATTTAAAAAAAAATATATATATAAAGTTAGATTGATCAAAGTTTAAAGATTAGATTATTGTTATTATTATTATTATTATTAGTTTTTACTTGTAACCGGAATTTAACTCAAAGAATTAAAAAAATAGAAAGAAAAGAGCCAGTTCAAACGGTTACAGAATTAGGTTAACGAGGAGCTTCAAGCGTTTCAGTTGTAATCGAGGTTAGGCAGCTTCCTCCTCCTCCTCTTCGAGTTTTGAGAATAATAATAATAATAATAATTAAATAAAATAAAATAACACAAAAGAAATAATGCCGACACTCCTGTTTCAATTGCAATATCCACAACTTTTATTTGGTTTTTTTCACTGTACAAAACCTCCTATATTACGCCACTGTACACACAAAATATCTTATTTTTTATTTTTACAGGTTTTTATACAGGAAGAATTGTACAGTCAATTTTTTTTTCAGCTATCTTAGTCCGTGGAAGTTTTACAAGATGGTCGATAAGATAAGCTGCAACAGCTATTATGAAATTTTTTAAAATGAAAAAAGACAATAATGCACGCAAAAAGTACAAATTTTGCTTTTGCTTACCCCTGAAACTCGGTCTTATCTAGATGCGTGTATATATATATTTATATATATATTATACATAAGGTTTTATAATATATATATACTTATATATAACATTCCACAGAAACTCTACAATATTGAATGACTGTTTTTGTGCTGCTACGGTATCTCTTCTTACAGGCAACACCCGTCTTGAAAGCAAAAAAAAAAAGGAGTAAAGAAACAAGAAGAAAAGCTCTGTCGGTTTGTTGTTATCTTGTAGAAAATAGGAAAAACTAAGGCCAGAAACGACGGGGACTTGAAAATTAATAAAAGCGGAAGAGGACTTCACAAGTCCTTCTCCCTGAGATCATTGCGTCCCCTTCCCACTTGCATCTCACCTTTGATCTAAGGCTAACTGCCTGTCAAAGGTCAGCTCAGCCTGTGACGGTGCATTTACATAATCCCCATATAGAAAATTGGCTGGTGTTTCTATCACTGTTCCCTGTCGACGGGTCGGATCCAAACTTAACTGGATGAAACAACACGATGCCAACAAACGGCGTCAACGCGAGACATTACACACATTACAATGGATTGTGACATTTTCTTGGATGATGAATAAAAAACGAAACAAAAAAACATGATAGTTTAAAAAGTCAACAAAAAACGACTAAACGATTCTGTTGATCGCAGTAGGTGGAGATGTATTTTGTTGTTTAAAAAGAAAAACAGATCACAGTCGTTTAGGCTTCGTGTCTTCCATTGCAGAGATACTTTTGCATTCGTTCGCCGAGGTGCTTGGTATCTTGCGTTGGCGGCAATAATCACATTATACGAGCTGCAGCTGGTAGGTTTGTCCACTGGCAACAGACTGTAAGGAGGGAACGTCGAATTTTGCACCGTCGGCGAGCTAAAGCGAGAGCTGTGGTCCCTGGTTTCGAGTATATTGTACTATCAACCCATGAGAAAAAAAACACAAATAGATTGTACTTTAACTGTGGGATTTGGCCTTTCTTCCCCCACATAAATTTTAATTTCTAGGAATTTTAATCCCTGAAAGTTAAGGGTTTTTAGTTTAAAATATTACTGGGACGACTAGGTTGCCATTTTCAACAGCCCTACTGTACAAGGGGCCCCTGAGTATGGTATCTCGTCGTCCGAGTAAAAAAGTCCGATCGGGACTGGAAAACAGAATTGGTGGGTTTTTTTAAAAGAGTTTTTTTGATGAGAGAGACAGGTGTGATTGTGTGAGAGATGTTTGGCAGTAGAAAAACCTACCCTTAGCTGGAGACGTATGCCGCCAGTTGTTCCAGACCGACATTCCTGGAGTCCATGATGAAGGAGTCCCATCCTTTGGATGCCCTGATGGTATCCTTGCAACTCGGTCTCGGAAACTTGCTCAAATGGTGGCCATCCATCATCACTTGTGACCGGTAACTATTTCCCATTTCTTGCGAGGAAGCCATGCTATGGAAATAGTGACCGATGTTACTTTCGGAAAAATGGTTACTGGTTCCGTCGTACAGAACGCAAATGCTGCCATTTTCACCAATCCTGTAAGACACTTCTTTAGGATCTATCCACAGCGTTAACTCGTTGGGAAACAACTGACGTAGACTAGCCTCATCCAGGCCACAAGCACTGCCTGCTTTGGCTATGATAGGATCCATTTTATGATTGATCCTGAGACATCGATACCCCGAACCCTTGCAGGGCCTCTCGGGGAACCAATGTTGCTGATAATGATGCCTGAGTAGTTCTTCTAAATTTCTTTGAAACAGTTCCAATTGAACCATGGTCAGACTATTTCCCAACCTGAGTAGGTTGGTAAGAAAGCTAGCCGCACTCCTCACTTCTAATTTCATGACCACCTTCGTAATGTTGAACAGTTCGTAATATGTTTGAAACAAACTCCTTGTCTGGCCAGCTTGCCGGCTGAAAGCACTTTCACTGCACACAGATCAAACGACGACGAGCACAGAACACTTATCCGATCTGTACACTGGACGGGATTTTTTTTGTTTTTTTTTTTGGCTAGTTTTTCTTTTGGCTATACACAACGGCAGCTCTTTCGCCGAACCCGGCTGTCCACGGTCCCGCAGCTACCACTCCTTAACTTTCACAGGCTCGTCGGCTTCATCTCTGTCATTTTTAAGGGTCCGGCCAGCCAACCAACGTCTACTCCATATACGTCATCAGCGAGATCATCTAACGACGCCCAATAGGAGAGCAATTTTCTGAAAAAAGCCAGCTGAGCTGGGCGGACGAATCAGCCTATTGGAGTAAGCGTAGAATCCCGCTGCGAGGCTACAACTTCATCCTCTTGATCGTTGAACCGTAAATGGTACGTAAGACTGCTGCTCAATGAAGTTATTGTCTGCTTCTATGCTGTAGAATAATGGACGAAGGTAGCGTAGGCGTCACGCATTGGAGGTGCTCAAATCGGCTTCGCATCTGCCGTGTGTTTTGTCTCATCTTCCATTCTATGCATTCTCGACATAGGGCCCTTCCATTCTTTCCGCGAGATTCGAGAGCTAAGATAGAAATAATGGCGAAGTGCTGACGTGTCGTACTGGTTATTGGCCTGCTGATACCAGATTGGGGGTGAGTTAGCAGCGGCTCGTTGCTAATTTTTCTATTTTCTGTATCTTTTAGAAAATTTTCCATCGTTTTCTATACTTTTTCTTGCATTAAAATGCATTATTCAGCGATTTCTCTTGCTAAAATTAATTTGTACGTTTCCCTCATCACGCATATACACGTTAATCTTAAATAAGTTCAAATTGATTGATTGAAGAGCTGCCTAATTTCCATTAACTCGTAGTTATATATTTTCCTGACAGATTTGTTGTCAGAAATGCCGATTTTCTTATTTAATATTAATTTATGGTCGTTTAATAAGTTAGAATTTAATCGATTTTTAAAGATTCTTTCACGTATAAACCCCATATAGAGAATGGAAGCGAAAGAAATGGTGTCTTTACTAATTCCATAAGGCCAATAGAATATTCTAGAAATTCTGTATCCGGCACAAAAGTGCGCAGGGTGAATCTGGCAACAGTGACGAGAACCTATTAGGGCAACAGGTGTTATATTTCCTGCAAAGTTTGTCGAACTTTAAAATCCGCTGTTGAATTTCTGAAACCTGATCCTAATCCCATTTATTATTGAAGCAGGCCTATAGAACTGCAATCGCACATTTATCGCTAATGTGATACTTTCTGCTTCTTGAACAATAATTTTCCTGAATAAACATTTTAATAAATGAAATCTAAAGTTTTCTAAATCAAAAATCAATTTATCTATTTTAATTATTTCTAATTAAGGAGCAAAGGTTGACTTCATAACTGGGTCTTGAATAGTTTATTGTTTAATTCGATGAACTGCTAGTAACTTCACAAGGAAATAATAAAGATATATCTGATTGTACTATATTTTATAATATAAAATATTCCAAGGATTCAGATTATTTTCTTTTCTCGTATTTTTCCGTATGAATTCTGTAGAGAATTTGCACGCAATATTTTAAATCACAGAATAAACCTGATAAATATAGATTTAATGCGTGTATGTATGTATATGAAGAGAAATGGTGGTCCTAATCAATTGTCGAAAATTTCTAAGACAAGGTCATATTGCAGGCCTATCCAGCTAAATTTTTTCATATATTTCATACTTTTTTAAAGCTAAAGAACCGGTTAGTTATTACTGTGACATCAAACTGGATTAAAAAAGCAGTCGTTGACCCTAGTAAGAGAGAAGGTCCAAATGAGTCGGGAGGAAAAACAATGCTTGGCCAATAAAAGTGCTCTGCCATTCAGGCCACAACTGTAATAGTCTCGAGTCAATAATACATTTATTTATTTTTTTTTTTAATTATAATCGGATAATTGATCTGCCCTGGCAAACAACACGTAATGGCATAATTTAGTCGGAAGCTAATCTGTGATAGATCTGAAATCCGATAAGTTAAAGCAAAGGCCAGAACTTTAAACTGTAGAATTTATTATTTGTTACGGATAACAAATTGCGCATTATTCTTCCTTTCATGTATAGATTTGTGGATGGCAATATGAGAGATAAGCTCCTTTTATCGAAGATGGCTCTCCTTTGTTAAAGTTTTACCTTTCAAATACGTTCTCTTCCCAACTGTATGGATCAACTTAGTCCTTTTGTTGGCTCAATGAAACGTGTAATTACTCTTAAACAAACTTAATTCTGTACCTTAAACAATTTTGATATTGTTATAATATAAATTTAAATGTATATAATTTGTAAAACTGAAATAAAAGAAGGAAAAAAAGCATTCTACGAAATGTCTAGTGATTAATTTTCATTGCGTATAAACCATTCAATTCAGTTATTGAATATAAAATTAAATTACAGTATAAAGAATTCTTAAATATATTATTCTTTGAATATATTCACATTAACAAGTTTTAAAGAGAGGCAAAATATTAAATAAATATTCATCCTTTAATTAATTATAATTTGACTTTATTCAATTGCATATAATTTAAATGTTTGAAAGTTTTGAAACTATTTCAATAACAACTGTTAATTTTATGCATTTATTTGAAAATTGTATAATTAATTTAAATAAAATTTATCATTTCTAAAATGAAATAAAAGTCCTCAATATACGAATATTAGTCGATCCTTTTATATATAAATAGAAGAATATTCTTAAAATGCTTTGATATTTCTTAAATTATTGACGATTTTTGTATACTACATAATGCCCATTTTTTCATGAACGTTTTTTGTTTTTCTAGAATAAAAATTCAACAAAAGATTAGGCGGGAAAGACTTAAAACCAGCAAATTTAGTAGCTCAGAGTAATAACAGTCAACATTTAGCCTCTTTTCTCTCAATATATCTACACAATAGTTTGTCCCATTTACTTCTAAACAACCAAATCGCGCTTTTGTTCCGGAATATGAAAGGCGCTTCCGACTATTCTGGAATTTTTTGTCTTTTTTATTTTTTTTTAAATTCTCTATTGAAATCTATTATTTAAAAAAGAAGAATTTACTCTGTAAATACATCGATTTTCGAACAGTTGTTTTTTTTTTTTTCGAGTATCTATTCTCAGTACAATTGGTGTACGTCTCTTTTATTTAAACTGATATAAACTTCTCAAAGTAGATCCGGTGAGAATAGCCCAAACTATTTATTTGTTTGCATTATAATCCATGGGAAGTTCTATAGAAGAAGCGATAAGATCCGCTTACTTGTTGGTCATTTTCTTTCAGGATTCGTGACAAGAATTTTTAGAATTTATTTTTATTTTAAAGATTTTAATCGATGCTTTCTTTTCTCTTCTTTGTGTAGTTTCAAAAATAATATTTTATTTTTAAAAAATCCTTAACGTTCTACTCGATATACAGATAATGTATAACTAACTCCCTGAGGAGTAGCGAGTTTTCCTTACATTGAATAAGTCCAACATTTTATACAATAAAAATTACCTCAAAAAAACCCTTTATTATTATTCTAAATATCTAAATTTAATTCAAAAAGACGATAATATGATGAAAAGATCTTATCTGATGTTTCTTTTGGTTCGAAATCAAAGTTAATTTCAAAAGTATGAGGCCCGTAGGGATGTTGGACTCTGAAAGGAAAATTTCCGGAGGGATCCGAGTGAGGAGGGATTTTGATATTTTCCGACCGGAAACCTCTTATAGAAGCTACCAGCGGAAGAAAGGAAGCTCCTGGGCAGGAAATAGAAACTAGGAAAGCTGAGTTCAGTCGTCTTTTGTAGGCAAAGCCCTAAAGGAAAGCACCAGATGTTCTTTCTTAGTAATTGCAAAGCAGAAAAAGTAACAGACGAGTAGCATGGACATTGCTTCCCCGTTTTTCTTTTATCCCTTTCTGAAAAATACATTTATTAATATGACAAAGAGTTTGATAAATTTTCACGATTTTCGATCATTAATTTTGTTCGTGCCAAAATTCTTCAAACTTTATAATTTCCACGTTTTGGTTTATTAATTCTTTTCCCTGTTAATAGGAGTTATCATGAAAAATAATGTGTTTAGAAATATGCAAGATTGATTTATTTACAGTTTGAATATTTTATGAGAATTTAAATCCATTTTAGATTAAAAATTCTCCAACGTGTGCCAATTTATATAGAAATTAATAAAATAAAATGCAAAAAAAAGAGAGGGGAAAAAACACAAGAACGGGAAACTGCTACAAATTTATGCAAACTTTTCCATTTCTGCAGTTCAATGTTCTTTTTTTAAAAATATTTTTCTCGTGTTAATTTCTGTTAAATATTCATGAATTACACCAACGCCTGTTACGAATAGTTGGTCTGACCATCTTACCTATTTCTCTATTTAAATTTACTAATCCTTAAAAGTCGTGCCTTAAATTGCGACTAAATCATCATTTTTAACCTATTTCTCAGATTAGACAAGAGACAGTAATCTATATTAACCCAGATATAATTAAAATTAGTTTAATCTTCCATGTTGTTGATCGAACATCTTGGATTAATTGCTATGGGATCGACCGAGATGGGAAGAACGAAGATCGATAAGAATCGATTTAGAATCGTTTCAAAAAATATTGTACATTTGTCTGTGTTTGGTTATCCTGATGACTTTTTTTTTATGTATCGATTGTAAATTATTGCATTTATTACCGTTTTATTAGTTTAATAGAGTACTTTACCTGTTTAATTTTTATATTCGTTGAATTTAAGATTGTTATAGTGTTTTATTATTATTATTATTAATGGGAAGCACAACTGCTTTAAACACGAATAAAATATTTTCATTTATTCTTCTATGTTTTTAGCATCTTGTTAAGAAGAAAAACTCAAATTCAGAGCTTTATTATTATTATTATTGTTATTATTATTTTAAAAAAAGGTTAAAATAAAAGAATTTTCTGGTTTATTTATTCAAAATGGTGCCTAATTCGAACACATTTTGATTCTTCACGTAAGATCTCTCGAAATGTCTTCACGAATTTATAAATAATTTTCCTTATTGATAATCGATAGAAACAATAAAAAGCTTATATATTAGAATTGCATGTCGATATTCACTTGGCTCGTTAATTCATGTTATGCAAGTGTTATGAGATAAGTTCAATGTCTGTTTATCCGGGCGTCACGAGAACTTTCTTCAGAAACGATCACGAAATGCAATGCCCTGTCGATAATTAATACGATCGAATTTAAAGATAATCTAGAGTAATTAAAACCAAGGATTCGCTCATTTATATCCGCAAAGAATTGATTGGAACATATAACGTATCCGCCTCAATTTTTGTATCTGGGTCAGGAATGGAAGCAATTAAATTTTCGGACTTATTGACATATTGGACAGATTAATTAAATTTTCGGGATCTGGTATCTGGACATAACACGATAACTAAAAGTAATATATAGAGAAAAACGAGCAGGATAGAGTAAGTTAAAGATTGAATGAGGCCAACAATGTTATAACTTAAACCATCAATCAAGCGAATTTGAAATTATTCCTGATCAATTTAGTTTACAATGATTTAATATAGACAAACGATGAGAATTTATATCGAAAATTATATATAATCGAATTATTTTAATTTAAAATTTGTTCACGCAATCATTTTTTTTTCTATCAATATGCTGTAGAGAAGAATCAATAAGTCGGTAAACAAACAACGAAATTTGATAAAATTTCAAATACAGATCAAGTTTTTCTGGTTGGCTATCGATAATACGCTCTGTAAAGCTGGTAAACATTAACCATCTTACTTTATAAAATTGATTACGTTTATCTAGAGAAAGATAAATGCATTTATTTAAAAACAAAACGATAAAAAAACTAATCTATATAAATTTTATTGTTAATAAAAAGTCGCATCAGTGTGTGCTGATGTAAGTTTATTACACGATTAAATTTTTCTAGTTTACAATATCTTATCAAATTTAAAAATGTTAAAATGGCCATGAAAATATAATAAGAATAAACAGATAATAAACGAATTACTTTTGTCCATACGAAAATAATTTTTGTTAAGAAGTCAGAAGTAGGTCGAGCAGAGATGTTATTTAGTGGAGCTTCAAAAGTGTTCTTCGGATGAAACGATTTTTCTTTTTTTAAATTTATTTATCTTACAGAATAATTTAAATAAAACTTTTTATTTTTTTCTAATTTCAAATTCATTCGTTCAATTTATTTATTGAATTTTTTTTAAGATTAATTAAATAATTTGATGGATCGTGCAAGGTTGTTGTATTGCCAGCAAAGACCAGTAAGAGAACACGAGCATTATTGCTCATAGATGCTTATCTACATCAACGCTATGAATATAGTAGATAAACAAGAGAATATATAAGGTGGCAGAATGAAAATCGACCCCACGACCTCATCCATCCTTCTGCTAGAGAGGTCAGGACGTGGAACGGGAACGCACCCTAACTGTACCCCAGACCAGTGTCCGGGACAAGTCGATTTTTATCGCTTTCCCGGTCAAGATGGCCGTCATTTGTTGAAGAAAACGCGATGCCCAACAATCTTGTCCTTGAAGGCCCCTTAAAGACCAGCTAGACTCGTTTCTTCTTGTCTCGGTAACACTTCCAAAGCAATTATGGCAGTGTTTATGAAAAGTTGGCCTTAAGATAAATAGTAAAGGATAAGGCATACACAATGCATCACCATACCAACAGATAATTTCGATGCAAAAATGTGAATTTAATGTCGACTTAAATAAAGTATATTTATCTATAAAATCCCAGTGTTTTCTGTAACATTATCCTTACAGGAAACAATTCTTTGTGTATTAAAACTTACGAATATATCAAAACGTTCTTTATATCTTATAAGCATTAATTTTCGTACGACAATTTCAGGAAATAAATCATATATTCTTTTGAATATATAGATACATTTGTATATTATATAAGAATTTATAAATAATTCATCGGCATTTTGTCTGATAGAATATGTAACCGAATGGCTAAAGGCTATTTATCCCACCCTGTATTTATAATATCTACGTTTACTAGTCGAAGGAAAAAGAAAAAATTACCTGAAGAAACGGGTTTGAAGTTATTCCTCATTTTCGTTTAAGAAAACTCCCATACCAGATGACTATTGTTAGATTTGGGTTGAATCTAAATATAATCCTGCATGAAAATAATAATTCTTGTAGGATAAGTTGCTTGGATTAAATCGTTAAGTAAACATAATGGTAAGAACATGTGTTATACATTAAGAATCCAAGAATTTATATTAAAAAAAAAATTCCAGAATAAACTTTTGTTAAAAATTTCTAGAAATAATAATAATAAGTGTAATTTTATTCAGTCTTCTTCGTATTTTAGCCTGTTTAATGTTAAAAATAAAACCCGTTTTGGAAAGATAATGATCCAACTTATCTACATAAATTCCTATTATTAATTCAAAGATATATCGATATATAGATAAATATATTTTTTTTTTCTAGAAAATAGATACGTATAGAATTATTCATTCTAGTTTTTAGGAATTCATGTGTTAGTGATTAATTTATTTATTTGCATAATCTATTTTTTCTTTCACGTAGAAATATTTCTAAATATAAAACTAAAATTTACTATTTAATTAATGTAAAAATTCATTAAATATAAAATAATATATATAAATAAATTGTAGAAATAATTAATTTTTTGTACAAAATATTGTTACAGAAATATCTGAATATTCTTAGTACAGATGTAAATTAGAAGTGCAGGTGTAAAGAGTAATGGTTAAATTATTGATGCGTTAGTTATAATGAGGAAAATGCGAAAATATTTTTCCTTAGGTACAATAATTCATAGGCTATTTAATTAAATCTCGTTAACATATTTTTAAATTATCGATATTAAATATTAAAAGAGAAAAAAAATTTTTTTGCCAATTTTAAAAAAATTTAAAGCCGAAAATTGTGCATGATGGAGAAAATTCGGATAACAGACTTTAAAAGTCGATAGGAGAATCGATAGAGAATCAATTCTTGTCGTCTCGTATTGATTTAATGGCAGAACAAAGCGATAAGAGTAATTATTTTGAATGGCGTGACTCTTTGAGTGAATAAAGATTAAAGCTGCATGGGGGTTAGCAGAAAGTTGTTTTCTCCCGGAAAAAAAAAAATGGTAGGTGAACATTAAAACACTCTTAATCTTCGCTAGCCAGAAACGATACAAAACTGGTTTTATCTTGAACTGGAAAAGCAAAAGAAATATTCATTCAGGTGAAACCGGATAATGATTCAGTGTAAATATATTATTTAATAACAATTTTTATGGGCGAATTATCGTATTTCCGAAACGTATAACCATTGTTTTTTGTTGATAAAATGTAACAGTGAAGAAAGAAAAATTGCTCGTCTTCAATGGACATCGTTGATTTCTGAAAATAAAAATAAACAATTTTATTCATCGATGCTGATACAAACATATTTAGCATATAGATTTTTTAAATAGTCTTGAAAAGACCCCGTTTCAGAAACGAGAAGTGGTACGAAATGAGTAGTTTAAATCAATCTCGGAATGGGATTCATCAATCAATTGATGATAAAACGAAATCAATTCAGCGGAGTTAATGGCAAAATCTTGCGTGATACACTGCCACCATTTAATAGTGTAGCACTTGAATTCTTAATGATATACACGCAACGGAGGCGGTAGTGACAGGCCTGGACCAGACTTCCAGAATGAGGGCTTAACGTTGGTCATATTCCAAAGAAACCGGAGGTCAGAATTCGTGACTTTCTACTCCCACACGGTGTCGACAATTTTATTCAAAAACACTACCATTTTTTCTATTACAGTTACTGACCCAAAAATATCGCTTATCTCTCGACTCTCCGTTCTAGAATTAGCCTAATTAATTCCATCCTCCATTTTCGAGTATACGATATTTGACAATGAGTTCTACGCCATGACACGTGCCTATTATGATACTGCATCGATTCAACCACGCTTAACAAACACGAAACTTCCTGTTGCATATCTTTTGTTCTTATTTACTGTATTTTTACTATTAATAAATTCAAACAAGACGTTTGACATAAAATTTTCAATATGCCAAACTAAAATACACTTTCAATCGGTAGAACAAAGCCAAGATAGGATGAAGCGTAAAATAATTCTGTGATATACCTGAGAACGGAAGATGCTTTTAAGAAAAAAAGGGGGAAGATTTGAGAAATTGAAGGTCTTAGTTGGCTCCATCTGGGCGTGTACTTCTTGTCGAACAGCTGGCTAGACGAGGATGTCTTACGAATTACTAGTTCTCTGCAGCTGTTGGAGTGGCACGCGGTTCTGTTACACGGTAGGTCACCTGTCCCCGATTCCCACGGTCGCTGCATGCAAACAGCTGGTAGGGCCCGACGCCCGCATCGTTGACAATGACTGGCGTGGGAGTTGAACGTTGGTTCGATTATATGTTGCTACATTCGTCTCTTTGTTGACTTAGCAACCAGTGTTCATGGAATAAGAGGTTTCGACAGCGCATTGAAATGCTTTATCGACTGACCCGATATTTTGTAACGTGGCTAACATTTTGCAACCCGGTGGCGAAAAGGTTGAAATGTAGGTCTGGATTATTGTAATGTAGCTTGCTGTTGAAAAAAGTATACACAGTTTATTAAAAAAACTAGTAAAATACACGTATGAAACCTTCAGTTTGCATATTTGTGTGTAAACAAGGAGGAAGCCAAATATTATATGATGAAACTCTTTAGGTTTATTCATGTTCAGAAATAATTAAGCCTCCGAAACAAATTTTTATAATAAAGGGAGTTGTCTAGTTTTGTGTGATCGAAGCTAATGGGATTCAAAAATTGCATTAGATTGTTTATTAAATAAAATACAAATGCGGAAACTCTAGATCCATGTGAATGGAGCATGGAAGAGGTCAACCAACTGGTTGCATTTGTTGCTTCTTTTTCTCTTTGGTTCCTGTTGTACAAAACCGGTTGGCCAAACCGGAGGAACCGCTTTGGTCTCCACCCAAATTACAATTATCCTCGTCCTCTATAAGTCTTTTCTCTTTAAATAGCTGAAACTTCTGCATTGTGCATCAAAACTGTTAGATATTTGTGGACCAAAAGGAAAATTTTAATGTCCATATAAGTAACAGTTTTCAAAAATAAATTAAGACTTTTTATGTACTCTATGATCTACTTTTGTTTAAATTAATATTGGAAATTTCCCTTTGAAATTTGATTTTCTTTGATTAAGAGTAATTATAAAGTTCATTCTGTTACTCGTATTAACAAGAATGCATTATTTTTTAAATTAGTTTAGTTTTAGAAATGTATTTATATCAAATGCAAACATGCAAATAACTTAAAAACAAGTTATTAATATTAAAATTCATAATTACGGCTTCGTCTTGAATGTTAACATTGTTGATCTTTTCCTCGAAAGTGATTAATGACGTTCTCATTAACGATTCCCATAAGAATGTTTCTGCTGAAATCGTTAAAGTAATGATCATTAAAGTAACGACAGAATGTCCTCACTTCAGAAATACTCAACAGAAGCTTTTAACCGGATGGAAGATACAAAAATCCATACTGCAATAAACAAAATTATAGAGTTTATAAAGGAACAAAACATATATTTGGATTTAATCCGGAATTTTTCTATTATCAAGTTGGCTTATGTGTCATTTATCGCAATCAGATCTGTTTACAATGTAGACAGTGTGAAGAAAGTCAAAGGTAATCCAGTACTATGGCTAACTAAATTTTTCGGGACGAAAATCGTGCCAGAACTTTATAGAATGAGGGTTCGCCGACCCATCTTCAGTCTTATTTTTGTCTCCTCCTTTCTTTCAAGCTGCAGAGTCAACGCCAAGGAAGATAAGAAACTGTAACCCTGCCAACCAGTCATAGAATAAATTTTATGTTTCTTCACACAAAGAACTTTCGTAGAGTTAATTGTATAATTGCTTTGTTATAAATTCCAAAACGCCCTTATACAAGAATATAATGAGCAACTCCGGGTTTCATAAGCTTAAACTATAAAACCAGATGTTAATTAGGGCTCCAAGTAAAATTATGAATATGAAATGATAATATGAAATATTAGTTGATGTTAAGACCTTTCGTATAAGATTATTTATTAAAATTTAGCGGAATTATAAAGAGCTTCTCATAGAAATTTATATATATATATATATATTTTTAAAAACGAAAGGACCAACCAGCATTTTTATCTTTTCATTAATCTACCAAAAAATTAGAAAAAAAACAACAACAGTAATTAAACAATTATCGAAGACATTATCTCTCTATTGGGTTTATCGCTAGAAAAACTAGAATAGTGACACCGAGACAAAGCATTCGTCATCGTCCACGTTCCTCGCTTGGTTTGTCAGGACAGGAAAAAAATAAATAAATATATCCTGCTGCTCTTCTCTGTTAAAATTATCTTATCGAAGGGGAAACAAAAGCTGCCAATGAAACAAAATGTGCAAGAAAAGCATCGAATAAAAAAAATCGAGTTGAATGAAGTGAAATTTCGATTAAGAATTAATTGAGGAAAGACGTTGAAAATCTTTAATAATAATAATAATAATAGAAATAATATTTGCTATGGGGGAATTTCTACTGCAAAATTATTGCTCAAGTTACTTCCATCCAAAAATTTTCACAATTTTAGACACGAACGAAGAAAATGGAGTGCTTTTAAGCAATATTAAACATGACTAGGAATTGACAAACAGATGCAAATTAAAATTGTATTCAGGACAAAGAAAATTGTCATTTAATGATTTAGATATTAGTAATTATCTTTAAAGTTACTTAATAATAGGCATGTTATTTAATAAGTTTCAATAATTTTGTCAATATATTTTGAATTGCATGGAAAAATTTCTTAAAAAAATGTCCGACATCATATTGCATCCTTTCAAAAGAATCGTAAAACAGAATATTACACATACATAAAACTTTGCTTTATTATATTATACACTGTAACTCATTACCTGTATAATATTTAATAAGTTAATTCTAATAAAATATATTTAAAAATAATTCATTTCATTAAAATAAACTGAAATCGCAGGCTTTATATTGTATATTTATCTACGGATAAACTAAATGAATAGTTAAACTTTATTCAATTAATCAAATAGTAAAATTGGAATATCTAATTTTCGTTAAACTCTCATTTAATATGTTTAGATCAATTCCCCATGTTACAATAATTTCAAAATGGAGTAGACTATCTAAAATTGATAATGCATCCTGTTTTAATCGAAAACAATTCTGTCAGCCATATTATATCTTATCATATACAGTTAAGAACGTAAAAATGCAATAACACAAATTAATTTACATGCAATTATTATCATTTTATCTATTTAAAATAAGCATTTTATTTTTTTTTTGTTATACAAGATAAAGTATCAACATTTTCAAATTGTGGTAATTAATTTTTTTTTAATTAGATATAATTCTCCTTACTATTTGGCAGTGATCGCTCGGATAATTTTACACACACAGTGTAACTGGCCTTAAGACAATTATCTGAGGCAAAACAAACAAATCAATTGATGCGACGAGAAACACTACAGGTTCTCTCTTATTCTGTGCAGTGAAGACATTGACATTCCGTTTAGCGATTAGTAAATGATCTTTTATTATTCAGGAAAAGAAAATTCGCTACTTTTATAAGGGGAAAACTAGAATTAATTTGAGATGGAACACCTGAATTGATTCAACACTAAGCTATGACTAATTTAATGTTATGTGAGACTTTATTTTCAATTCTATTTAGGGTCTTGTTGTTTATCAAAATTAACCATTTAAAATCCATTATATCGAATAAATTTATCAATTAAATTTCACATTAGATGACATAGATGTTTACAAAATTGTTTGTACGAACGTTCTAAAAACCTAACTCGATAACAGGCCTATAATCAATATTTCATAATGCTTCTTTGTTATTTATTTAAGATTATAATTTTAATTTTATCAATATTTATCATAAAATATCTATTTTAAGAAGGTTAAATAAGATTATATTAGGAAAAACATTCTAGAGACATATTATATTCTTCGTTTTAATGTCGTCTCTTTCATAGTTTTTCGAGTAAAATATGACGAAAATTATCAGTTATATTTTTAGAAATTATGTTAGTTTATTAGTTTGAATTTTTATAAGTTAAATAAATGCCGTAGGCGAACGATATCATTATCTTTAAAGTGCTGCAGACTAAAGGACAGAGCTATTTTTGAGACTGTAGTGTAGTGCAGACAGAATTGTAGACCAGTTATCAGTATCATAACAGATTTTAAATATTTAAATAAGCAGAATTTTGTGAATCTTTAAATAAAGATGGAAAGACGTACAATAAAAATAAAGAATTTAATAGAGTAATTTCCTTATATTTTATATATTCTGAAATTTTCTGTTATATTAAATGTCAGAGCTGGATTTAGATTTGTTGTGGCCCTACGGTACATCACACGAGGCCCTTCATCAAATAACAATGGCATTATATTGCCCATTATTATTTGGCGAAGGAGGAAGGGCCTATTATATAGAACAACACCCAAAGCTATAGCTTATACTGTATAAACCTAACTCTGTTTAACATTTTCTATCTGTTATAATTAGTGAGAAAGGTTTTGTGCTGTTAGTCTTAGAAATAGTTCTAGCTACATATGCATAGTAGTATATTTAATTTTACTGTTAATTATATAAATATTATAAAATGGCAATATTTTATAATTTTCTTAAAATCAAAACTTTACACGTTTCCAGAGATGTTCTTTAAATAATATTGAATATATTCTTCGCTCATATTATACATCAGAGTGACTTTTTTGACATTTTCTAAAATCAATGGCTTTACTTCTTAACTAAAACGTCTTTGTAAATTATCTGTGTGGAGCATTTATTAATATATTACAGGATGATCTTCATTCTAATTCATTAATCATTGTAATTACAGTAATTCGTATATAAAACCTCATTTTTCACGTACAGATCATTTCTCAGATTGTCACCTTCCAAGCTCGTATGCCATTAAATTCAAAAAAAAAATTTTAATTCATTCAATCTCTCACGGCATATGCCAACACAGTTTCTAAATTATTACTAAATTTATCGATTTTATATATTTATCCGCACATATATATATATAAAATATATAAAACAAAAGGATAATTAATAGTATGATCCAACTTTTAACATAATTCAAATGTGTACCTAAAGCAGTGTGAAAGACAATGTAAAGTATATTTTATTTTAAAAAGTTATTAGTTTTAATTAATTTCCATATAACAATTCAAATTTTACTTATAAAAATTGAAAATATTCATTCTAATAGACTCAAAAAACTTAAACAGAGCCTACTTTACACATGTTATTTATGTGAAGATCAATTATTTGTGTCTACTAGAATGAATACTTTTGCTTAGATTATCTGAATTATGTTATAAATTCTATAAGTAAACACAAGTTATTATCATTATATTACTTGAATACTAACTTATGATGATAATATTTGTGCCAGTTTATGGAATTCAGGGGCACTCGCCTGGGGCCCTGCACTTTCAGGTGGCCCACCATGCATCAAAACAAAGAAAATAAGAAAAGGAGGCCCTAATACTATAAAACAATTTATATGCATAAAATAGGTGAATGTAAGTTGTTTGAGTGTATTAAAATGATTATTATTATATTATAGATTAAACTAATTTATATTTATTACATATTATATAAGTTAGCACATAAGTTAACATTATTATATTACTTAAATAGTAACATGATGTTAATTTATGTGCTAGCTATGTGCTAACTAAAAGAAAATACTTATTCTAAATTACAATTTATCAGTAAATCAATATTTATTAAGTTAAAAATAAGTTTCCTAAAATTATAATATATTATTTCAACATTTATAGGACAAACATTATAAAAGGATTTTATCGCATTAACCTAAATAATAACTCACTTTTTATATTATTTTTCATTCATAATATATATATATTATATTTAAAAATTAAAAAATAAATAATATAATGTACTACTTTCACAAAGAGTAATGTATGGAGAACTTCATGAAACTTTCTCATTAAAGGAAGACAATTTTAAATTAATTAATTGTATGAATACTGTATATCCAAGTGCTAATTAATGTGTGTACATTTTAATCAGCATTCGAATATATTCATATAATATTTTAATTAAATTATTTCTAGTAAAAAAGAAAAAAAAAAAAATTGCATATTGAATGACAGTGAGACAATTTCAAGTTTATGTTATGGAAATAATTTAAAAAGTTGTAATATTTGTTCTTTGAATTTGGGTTGAACTTGTTTAAGTTTTCTTCTTATTTATGCCTTATGAATTAATTGTAATTTAATTAAAAAAAAGCGAATGTTTTTATTTATTCAGTAACAATTTGTTATATAAATTTACAAATTAAGTTCATTTTTTAAAGTAACACGAAGCAAATTTTAATGGTAAATAATGAAAGCCTCCTCCTTCCCATATACAATTGAATTAAACTTTATTAGAGTTTATATTGTTATTTTACAGATAAAATGCAGTGTTTTTTTTTTGTTTTAATAACATAGTGTGGTCCATAAGTCAGTTAACTCTTATTCAACTACGGTCGAGTCCGCATAAGTCGACACTCCAAGGGGAAGTGGAAATGTGTCGAGTTATCCGACATGACGACTAAAACAAAGTTGAAAAAAAAAAAAACCACAAATATACATTTAGGAAAACACAACAGTGGTTTATACAGTACAATAGGCTTACAATACATTGTGTACTCCATTTACAATAACGTTGTAGATGATAAAATGAAAAATTCGTTTAGTATTATTTGTTTTGAGCACTTATTTAACTGTTTCAACTTTATTTTCAACAATCATGAACGCCTTGAAAACATCATCTTCGCAATTGTCAATTGTTGGCAAGTAACATCTAAGGATTCTTAATGCCTCTAGCGCGTCGTTTTTGGTTGGTTTTGGGAATAGCTCTTCTAGTGTTTCATTCTCTTCACCTCCAGATTCGTTATTCTCGTCCTGAATTTCTGCGATAATATCAGCAACACTCGCTGAGTAACACACCTCCACGCAATCGTCCACTGTGCTGTAGTCTATTTCATCAACAGAGGCAGTTTCACGTAGATCGTGGCAACGTCGCAACAGTTCATCCAATTGGACGTTCTGTTCTTCACCCTTATCTTCATTTTGAACTGCCACTGTAGAACGAAATCCTGCACGTTTAAAGCAGTTTGCAATGGTTAAGCACGTTACGTTTTCCCATGCAAACTTTACGTAATGAATCGCATCTAACAGGGAAATGTCAGTCGATTTTTCGCTTTCTACCGCATGAATCAAATTCAAAATAAGCTTCTTCCGATAATGACGTTTGAACGAATGAATAATACCCTGATTCAGCGGTTGAACTACAGAAGTGGCATTCGGCGGTAGAAAAAACACATTAATCGCTTGTAGTCCTTCAACGTATCCATGGGCAGGACAGTTGTCAACAACGAATGCTACGTTCCTTTTTTGCTTAACAAATTGGGAGTCGTATTTGTGAAGAATTTCCTCCCAAATTTTGGAAGTCATCCAACTT
Organism: Centruroides sculpturatus; assembly: GCF_000671375.1. Lineage (NCBI taxonomy): Eukaryota > Metazoa > Arthropoda > Arachnida > Scorpiones > Buthidae > Centruroides > Centruroides sculpturatus. The sequence continues at coordinate 221,411 of NW_019385214.1, forward strand.
TTCGAATTTGCCTTGTATATGACGGGCAAACTCTTCACTCCGTTGAAACATCGGGGCTGTCGAAATTTTCCTATAACCAAGGGTTTCAGTTTTTCAGAGCCATCAGAATTTGCTCCTAGAAGGATTGTAACACGCAGCTTTGATTTGCATCCGCCGTGGCAACTCTCGTTTTTAAACATAGCGGTTTTCTCCGGAAGCAATTTGTAGAAAAGTCCCGTTTCATCAAGATTGAAAACGTTTTCCGGTTTATACGATTTCTCAATCTCTTGTAAAACTGTCTCTTTCCAAGTTCCAACTGAGGTCATATCGACAGATTCTTTTTCTCCACACAGTTTTTTAAAAGTCACGCCGTGGCGACCTTTAAATCTCTCTAACCACCCATCACTGGCACTAAAGTTTGTTTCTACTCCAAGTACCCCAGCGATTTCCATTGCTTTTTGTTTCAGTATCGGCCCTGAAACAGGAAGATTCGATGAACGAGTTTGCTTTAGCCAACGTACCAGAGCATCTTCGACATCTTTGTACAGCGACTTTCTCTGGCGTTTTCGAGACATTCGCGACGAAGACCCAAGAAAAAGTTTCTTAATTTCCTCTTTTTTCTTCAGGATTCCCACCAATGTTGTTCTTGGAAGGTTTTTTTGTTTTGCAAATTCGGCTTGCGAAGTTTTATTACATTCAAATTCAGATACAAGTTCGTATTTTTCCTTCAGAGTAAGCGTTGTTAGCTTTCGGGCACTCATTTCTAACAGAAATGCTGCAAATAACGCATGAACGAAAGGTGAGAAAATGCAAAATCGGATTCTGCTGCGACGTTAAGCTGTATGGTGTGAACTCATTTTTTTCCAAGAGGGGAGTCGACTTATCAGACGTCTAGACGAGTGAAGAACAGAAAAAGTATGTCGATTTATCCAGTGGTGACGAGTTAAACAGTGTCCAGTAAACCAGAGTTTTTTTAACGTTAATGCTTATATAAGTCGGCCGGGACCACTACTTAACCGACGGTGTCTAGTTATACGTATGACGAGTTATGCGGACTCGACTGTATTTAAATGCTTAATCATATTTTCCACCAACTGTGTGTTCTAAATTAGGTTTACAACTGATATCTACACTCGAAGATAAAACACGGTTAACCGATTTTTGGGCCTTATATATATCCTACAGAATATGCTAAATTTATATTTTATAAACCAGATTTATGAATTAATATATTAAAAATGCACTTGTAAGATGTCTTTAATATCATATTTTAATTAGAAAACTTTATATGAATTGAAAATAATTTAATAATATTATAATATAATATCAAATAGAAATTTTAACATTTTTTCCCCCTTGAATTTATTAAAAATTTACTAAATATTCTTTCATAATATATAAAAATATTTAAAAAATTATACAATTGCTATTATAATATTGTTGATAAATCGAATTCTTAACCAGAACAGACTTAATCCTATATGCTTATTGGTGAGATATTTTATTAACGCAATTGTATAAGCATTAAGTCTTATGAAAGGATCATAAAACATGAGAATTATGAGAGTAGTTGCGTGTTTCTTCACGACAGTTTTGAAACGGATAAACGGAATTATAGGGACATAAAAACCGAAATTTAAATAGCATTTTCATTTTTCAAGACTTTAAGAATTCCATCTTATTTTAAATTTTTAAAATTTCGAGGAATCTACGGAATCGCATCCATCAAACTGTCCAATTTATTCTATAAATTGCACCTTTATGAATTATAAGTGCAAAAAATGCTGAATTAATTATAATAAAGAACCAAGAATTCTAGTAACGTTCCTGATAAGCAGACTGAGCCTAGACAACAGTCCTTTTATCAGCAACAGTTCAAAGACCCAAAGAATACCCTTCATATTTATCTATTAAATGGCACAGTTTCAGATAAAATTTATAATTGACAAAAGAAAAAAAAAAGTGCTTCACCGTTAAGAATAAAAAGATTTACGCCATTCGCATAGATAAGGATTTCGTGCAGCTCATCAAAACAAGCTCTTGCAACGATTTAATAAATCAATTTTTCTCTACTTGCCGTAGTAAAATGCATTGGTGAGTTGTGGAAGGTTGTAAAACTTTATTACCAAACAGAGGAATTTTGTTCCCCTTAAAAGCAGGAATTTCTTATTAAAATTCAAGCTTAAACTTGTCTCCATTGCAACGCCTAGTTATGGGCTAGACCAAAAAAAAAAAAAAAACTCGTTTTGAATTCGTGTGAAGCGAATAGGGAGTCGCATCTAGAGAGTAACCTTGAAGAGCCGCTAATAATGATTAAGTCGAGATTTAAAGTTCTTCAGGAAGGCAGACAAGTAAATGACTGGCAAACGAAGCACCTGCTCAGCAACCAGCTGACTAGAAAAACAACATTCCAAGCAGTGGTCACATGACTAGATAGGAAGAAGCTATCAACTAGAGGCGATTCTATCTTCTCTCGTCTGCCATTGGATCTGTTCCATTTCCGGTGCCGCAGGGGAAAGGAAGAAAGAGAAAGGACTGAAGTCTGACTAATGAACATTTGCGGTGTTTCCTAGCAGCTGTCAATTTGGGGACTCGGGTAGGACAAAACTAGGCAAATAAAGGGGCCCAACCCCCGTTTGTTTCTTTTGTGCCGCGAAACGATTGGTGTCACAAAAGAGCTACCGAGTGACAGCTGTGAATCATGACGATATTGCATCCAAGCGAACAACTGCACTCTTTCAATTGCAGATGGGTTAGTTCTACAACGACAACAACGATTTCACACGACTAGCATATACGAATTCTTCCCCCCCTCTAAAAGTTCATCATCTATCAGTACTGTTAAATGTTGCTAGTAATCTTAGTCCTGAAAGTAATTGATGGATGAAGACTTCCTATGGACAGGAAGCCATGTCAATTATAATATATTGAACAATAGCTATAAAAGATATTATCGAATATGACACAATTGAATTAATATATTAGTAAGTTCGTTTTATCTGCTACATTTCCGTACGTAATTTATATTAATAATTTAATGCAGAAAGTTATACTTAAAATCAACTTGCAATCTAATTAAGCAAAAATACGAAGTTTAATTAATTAAGATCAGTCATGTAAATTTAGACTTTACTTATTATACTATAAACCCAAATCGATATTGCTATTATTCGTGTAATAATAAAGTTAAATATGATTTTTCAGTTATTTTTATCAGTTAAAATTGTAAATAAACTCACATAAGTAAATTTCAAGTTCAATTTCATTCAAGAACAAGGTTACAAACTTGTACACAGTTTACATATGCAAAAACACTTGGTTATTTTATATCTTTATTTACATCTTTAATGTATTTTTAACGACATTTAAGGTTCGTGCTCTATATACATTTGAACTTTGTAACAAAATAAATTCAGGTAGGCTTTTATGGGTGGACAAAGAATTTCCAGATCTCCTACTCCATCGTATAAAAAATAAATTATCTAAATTGGAAATTAACCATTAACATTATCTTCCTTTATACATGTATTCAGTAGATATATATTTATTATGTATACAGGGCGTTGAGATTTACGAAAATTCGGTGCCACCCATGATAAACAAGGCTATCTGAAGTGATGAATGTAATTTAAGTATTCTTAGTTATGGACGAAGGGAAAATCCATAATTTATTTAATGATAGGATATTTACTTCATTGTCTCAAAATTTACTAAAATTTTCCTCATCAAAAATCACAGAGCAAGAATTACTCAGAAAGGAGTATACATTGACAACTTTCTTTTTCCTTATATATATATATTATTCCTTTAACGATTAAATATTATAAAATAATAAAAATTTACAGCCCTAAAAAATTTCATATCAAATTTTTTTCGACTCTCGTTTTATAAGTCGTTGAGGCCGATGTTGGTTCTCATAGACCTGTATGCTGCAACACGTATCAACACCTGGCTTATGTCTAGATAATATACTCGTTGAAGGATATAGTTCCGGGAAGGATTGCTGTCGCTACATACCTTATTTTTGCCTGACTAGTTTGTCCTGTTTAAGTTTAGCTATTAATACCGTGATTCTACGCTTCTTATGAAGCGTAGGAAGGACTGTTGAAACAATAGTTTCGCAATCTACTTGTAAATGTACTGTACTTTTTTTCAACGCTATTTTTATCTTATATAGAAGAAGAAGAATTTAGATTTTTAGTCATTACATTATTACTTTATTCATTTTTACGTAGCAAAAATTGCTATTGCTTTTGAACTATAGATTTAAGCTCAACAATTTACAGTGCCAAACTGTGTTTATGGTGCCATACCTTAATTAGAACATCTATCAGTTTTCTTTTTATAATAAAAAAATTGGTTTTTCTTACATTTACGATGTTGTCCAATAAATATTTACTGATATACTAAAGAATAACTCTAAAAATACTCATTCCTTAAACAATATTACAAAAAAAAAAAAAAAACCGAATACAGTCGACCCCCCTATAACACTGTTGATTATTCCGTTTTATATGAATTCCATGTTGTACGAGTCACTTAGATTTTACAAATACGTGAGCTGTTCACAGCCTGGCACGCATATTTATAAAATCTAAGTGACTCGTACAACATGGAATTCATATAAAACAGAATAATCAACAGTGTTATAGGGGGTTGACTGTATAGTACAAAAGGTATGATTTTAGTCAACGGGTCTAATTGGAAAGGAACTTTATAACAAAGGTCAGTCATAAAAATAAATTTAGTTAAATTTGATTCCATTTAATTTAGTCTCGGGTTAAGTCAGATACGGCCTCGTGCTTAGACCTACAACAATACAAGACATGCTCTAGTGGACAGTTCAACATGGTTTGTAGACTGTCCTTTCTTTCGCTAACAGAAGGAAACTATAAAATTTTGTCATCTGCGTAACTAATGATGAGGGCCTGTATCTGAAATTGGATTTCTGGTTTGTTTTTGGCTTCTGTCTCTACATTCAAATCAATCTGATTATATCCGTATGATGAAACTGTCGTATCTAGAAAGAAGCTTAATAAGCGTCATTTATGTTCAAGTTACTTCTTGTCATTATTGAGATTATTCTAAGGCTTCTCTCTTCAATTCTTGCAGAAATTTTTGTATTCACGCATCACTTATTAATGGATATTATTAAATACAAAGTAATTCTCTTAATGTAATGAAAAATATCTTATTATTACGAAGTAGCTTTTTGTAAACAACATTTGATGATAATATAATAGAAACCTTCAACAATTTATTTAACAGAAGAATTTTCAATGTATGTAATTGTCTAGAAAACATTACAATAAACAATTTTCACCATAAAATTCAAATAAAATTTACGATTTTTTAAAGTTTTTTTGAGAAGAAATATAATCGTATAATCTCAAATTTATATTCAAAATTTTAACTAGTCTAATACGATATAACCTGAAAGGTGTTTAATCGCATACAGTAATGCGTTATGGCTTCATGGGGCCCAGGCAAATTTAAATTAGATACCATGCACAGTGTTGACTTCAGACATTTTTCTTCGGGGAAATATTTTATTATAACAGATTGATTTGAGATCCCCAGTTGATGGGGCCCAAGACATTGCCCTTTTTGCCTAAAAAATAACGCACCACTGATCGTACAGTAATATAATTTAATACGGATCAGAAGAGAAACCATACATATAGGTCCAATAGAATTATCATAACTTTTGGACAATAGAAACAGTTTCTGACAGAAAAATCGTGATAAAAATGATTTTTACTATAAAATTAAATGAAATAAACATGTTATAACATTTAATTACTTCGTATGAAATGCAATTAAATATATAATTGTTCAAAAAAACCATATAATGTGAAACAAAACTCGCATTACTTACATAAATATATTTATTCTTATCATGAAGTACCCTTACATTATTCACTAAAATTAACTTACTGTGTTAGCTTTAAAATAAAATAACTTTAAAAAAAAACTATAAATTTCGAGATTTTAAACCAGTTAATTATTTAGACACGGCTGATTTTTGTTTTTGTTTTTTTTTAAATAATTATAAATGAAAATATACCACGTCAAAATTAATAAAATAATATAATTAAAAAAAATTGACGGAAACAAAACGTTCTTCTTGAGAGGATTCTATTTATATACATAAGAAAAAATTATAATAAAAGATCTTTTAAATCAAAGAACAATTCTTTTGGAAATTAATACGCGATAAGTTGGGACGTCCCCATAGCAGCCAAGCGAATTGAAGCAGAAAAGGAACATCGTTAGTGTGAATAGAAACCACAGAAGAGGAACCATAATTCTTTAACCAAGCTAGAAAAATATCAGTTCAAGTTTTTATGTTTGCTTATCAAAAATAGTTAAGAATTAAAGCTAAGAATTACCTGGTAACACGAAGGTAATTCTTAGCTTTACCTCTTAACTATTAAGAATTACCTCTTTGTTACGATATAATTCCTTAATTCTTAGTCGTTATTCTATATTTGAATTAATAATGTAACGCATACGTCACAATTTCATTGATGCAAAAACTGACGTAAATACGAATCGATACGTATGACTTACATCAAACGAAGCTAAATCTTATCTGACCTATAAAAAAACTAGTTAAATTTAACATTTTATAATATTCTTGAGACCACACATTATATAAATTATATATAAAATAATCCCCCGAAGGATTATTTTATATATAAATGTTATAATTAGTACATCTGCTAGAGTTTAAAACTTCATTTTTCTGAGAGGGGTGAAGCTTACAAGATGTTGGATAGACTTATAATGATAATTAGATTCAAGGAACTCGAGTGAAATTTTTCAGTAGAGGAATTTCGAGCGCACAAAAATAAATAAATAAAATCGATAAGAATAAAAATTTGTTCTAAATAGAAAAAAATTCTTGTAAAACGTTTCCATTTGATAGACCATTATAATAATTAAAGAAATACTTCGGAACTCAATAGGTAAACGGAGACGATATGCTGTCAATTAGCTGCACTTCCTAAAAAAATAATAAAAAAGGAGTGTTTACTCCTTCTTCGAGTAACCTTGGAGAGTGTGCCGTGTGCAAGGAGTTGAACGTACTGGCCGCGCCTGCGCACACTCGTCTATCATGGCAGGTGAAAGGAGAACATGTGCCCTTTCAGTATCCAAGGTGAGAAAAGGTGTCATATAACTAGTTGATTTATATCATGAGGAAAAAAATGCGCTGCCTACAACTTTAGATATTAATACATTACTTGGGGAAAGCAGAAAAAAAAGAATATACATGTATAGGAATAAAAAAAAACGTAATTACGATAATTAAAATGACCGAATTTAAGAAGAATAAACGGCACATAAAACAGAATTTAATGTAACTAACTTGTAAGAGATAATACGAGCAAATTAGAAAACGTGGGCGTATGACGTCATTGATCATTGAAAGAGCGGTTGTTATGGCTACGGGCCTCTGACGTCAGACAGAAGCATTTATTCAGGATAAAGTCACCTTGCCAGTGGAAAACAACTTGGATATTTATTTTCCTAATTTATTCATCAATGAAGGAAAAAGATGATCAGATCGAAATAAGCTTTTTTTTTTTTTTTTGTTTTTGCCTTCTGAAGTCGAATGGATAATTAGATCCTGACGACACAACGTTTTCTTGTCTGCTAGAGAGGTTAGGGCGTTCCATCTGCTATATTTGGCCCGGCGGCACACAAAGAATCTTTATCCTGAATGCCCTCCGATTTGTTGGTACTGTTTATCGGGCTCTTCCCGATAAGGCAGAAATCGCTTTAACCTCTTAGCAACAGTAGTTTGATGTATATTTATGTATATATTCGATTAGGAAGAGGAATGAAACATACTCTTAAATGCGAATTTACGAATTTAATCTATAAGGTAACCATAAAAATATAGATTCTGTTCATATATAGATACAACCAATGCAAACACGCAATACACACCTACGCGTAACAACACACAAACACACAGATTCAAAGCAGAACACTGAATAACCAATAAAAATAAACCGTATCAGTGCAAACAAACACGTGAAGAGATGAAAAAAAAGTAATATTCTAAGCAAAATTATAAGGTCTCCTCCTCCTATCACTAAGTATACTCAACTTATATAGGAATTATCACCAAATTAAAATGTTAAATAAATAAAATTTATTGAAAATATCTTATTAATTTATTGACATTAATGATATTTAATTGAATATTCAGCATTAGCAATAAAGAATTTTTTTGATAACTTTAACACTGATAAAATATTTTTCCCGGATTCGAGATAAGCTCGTTAATTTAATCACGATAAAAATCTAAAATTTAATTCTAATTAATGTATGTAATTCTAGTAAATTAAATGAGAAACAAATGCTCTTCTAGGAATTCAATCTATATAAAAACCATTTAAGACAGGTTAGCAATTTATCAGAACATTCGAAATTAAGATTAATAATTCATCCTTTAAGATGAGGATATATCTTAATTTCGAACAAATTATAAATTATCACCCTGTTTTATGTTAAATGACATTAAAATTAACACGTTAAAATATAAAACTTAATCCGACTATGAGGAAATGATTTTACAAAGTTTTATTGTTTTAATTTAAGCATTTATTTTATAACATTTAAATGGATTTTATATACTTATTTAGTTTCAATCTAAAATGTGGTCTATTATTTACAAAAACATGACAACAGGTCAAAACAATTAAGAATCTAACAAACTCAGAATATAGACATGAAAGACTTCTTTATACTAATCTTATCAATAAACCAACAAAAAGACTACTAAATCGTCTCATCAGATACATTAATTTACTCTAAAAACGAGCCTTTCATGCTGTAATTTTTTATATATAATACACTTATAAATATGCAAACATTTTAAGATATAGCAGCCAAAACTTAGTGTTAATTAAATAAATTTAATTATACAAATTTGAATTGTTAACACTATAAGAAAAGACAGAATAATGTCTTAAAAAATTTTTTTTAATATATATATATATATATAGTCTTTAATGGAATAACCATAAATTTTATAGAATGATATAAATCTACAGTATCTAAACACTACGCTTACAAGATAAACATGTGATAGGCTATATGTAAATGTTATAGTTCTACATATATACTGTATAAATATATATTTACATAAGACTCCTAAATAGGCTAATTATACTTTAGACATATTTTATTTTTGTATATTTTTAAAAACTCTTTTCTTTTATATTTATGTAATAATTACAGGTTTATCCCTCATGTATTCATTAATTGATCGTAAATTTATTTTTATGATCTAGAAATAGTAGGTTAGACCTACCACTGTTTCAACTGTTTTAGGCTTCATTATACAGTAACTTTTATTGTGTCTCCTTAATTACTGACAAAAATTAATTTTATATAAAATAAAGTAATGAAATGATAAAAAAAAATAATGTATTTTTGAGTCGCTTTTTTTTCATTGATTTTTTTACAAAATATATAAAAATTAATTCAATTTATCAACAACGTAACCTTGTCGTTGTCGAATCTATCAAAAATGTTATCTACTCAATCACAGAAATAATATCATTACCGTTTTTTTCCATATCATATATTTTATTATCGATATTTTAAATCCATCATTTATTCATCTCATGTGACTTTGTTATTGTCACGCATTGCGAATTAAATATTCCTAAGCCATTTAATTTTAACAATGGGTCTTTTTTATGGAAGACAACACATACACAAGATCCATTACTGTAAGAAAACATAGGAAATTCATAGATTATAAAATAAAATGCCCACTTATATTTTACTAATTACTTTATATAACATTTTAACAATTATTTATTTTTGTTTAATTTGTTAAAATACACACAAGATACTTTTGGAATGTGGAATAAATATACTTGTATTAATAATAAATTAAATTAAAAAGAAAAAAACTGTAATAAATTATGTTTAGTCACATTTGATCCAGCTATTAAAGTTTATCGTTAAGTTCTATAAACATTCGTCATTCATCTCTTTAAATGCAATATATAAAAGGCTTTTTATTCCATAACGATTATTCTTTTTGATACCCTTCGTGATATCATACCATTTCCTTTAACCAGATACGGTTACAGTAAACAAAGTTTTAATTATTAAATGATCGTTAAACGAATAAAAACAATAATAAAACTAAATAACTTCCCACAACTCGATAGGAGAGAAGTATATACAGTAAAACCTGTCCAAAACGAAACCTCAATAAAACAGAAACCTGCCTAAACGGGAAAAATTCTTAGAAATGGAACTACAGTATTTGGTGTTTAAAAAAAAAAAACCTGTTTAAACCTGTCAAATTGGAAGAAATATTCGGTACCATACGAGTCCGTTTTACACAGGTTTCACTGTACGGACAATCTTCTAGTCTATTTACGTAATTCGCATATTTAGAATTATACTTAACGAATATTTATGAACTTAAATTACCCACGAAATCTTTAATTATGTTAAGATAACGATAATAATTATACTTCCTCCCCTACTTAAGAACGTAATAAAGACGAAATCAAAGAATTTGAACAAACGACGTATAGAATGAAGATAATTTAATCTTCTAAGCTTGCGTCACGATAAGAGAGACAAACAGAATCGTCCTCTAAATCACATTGGTTCGAGTTTTGCAATCAATATCAAATCCAGTACGGGGGAAGAGGAAAAAAATAATAATACATGGCCCTATGACGTCACGTGGCGCCATTCGTTAAGCAGTGAGCATGCGTTGCTTGGAGCGGTGCCAGTAAGTGCTCGTTTGGAACGTATCCAAGGCTTGATGAAGCATTGTTGCTGCATATCTGATCCCGCATCTGGTAAACAAGTTTGTTTTCCGATGGCACAGCGCGGACAGCAGTAATATAGCGATCGAACTCTGATGTGCGATGTGCATAATCGATAACTTATCGAAGTGAGAAAGATAAAGCAACGTGCGACTGTCATCACTCGCTCGGCATATCGCCAGACGTTTCTAGAAAACAATATAGTTTAAACCAACTCTACAAGGCAAATAACAAAAGGATCTCTCTTAAGAATCAGGAATATATTTTATTATTTTTAATATAAACAATGGAATCTTGCTCTAACTTATTTATATATATTGTTAATTAATAAACTTCTATAAGAAATGTTTCATTTAAACAATAATACTATACTAAAATCAAATTTCAGTTAAAAATAAAATACAGTATATCCTCCGAATAGCGAAGGTTGTCCGTTATTTAGAGGTAAATATAATGTCTGTCCTATTTGAAGGATGCGGGGACTGTAAAAATGTTCGTGTCCGCTATTCGGGAGTGTCCGTTAGTGAGGTTTTCTTGCTTTAAAAATTTAAATATAGAAAAATTGGAATAACATACTGTACATATAATTTTCTGTATTTGCTTTCCTCTTTGTCGCATCCTTCTCCACCTGCTTCTCTCCTCAAAAAATGATAAACTTTAAAAAAAAATAATACAATAAATCCTCGTACGGTACCGATTACGTTTACCGTTTTATTCAGGTTCCATTTTGGACAGGTTTTACTGCAAAATAACAAAAATCAGGGTTATATCAGTATACTAATTATTATTTGTATACAGTACTTTCATCTGGTGTGTTACTTTAATTAAAACATAATACACGACACAAAAGCATAGAAACGAAATTAGAATAACAGAGTGTGTGTGTGTATATATATATTATAATAAAAATCGGGCTAATATACTGTCACGATGTAGATTATATGCTAATGATAACTAAAAATCGCGACAACTTCAATTTCCGGTTTTAGATCGCCCTGAAAAACAATAAATACAATTGTATAAAAATGTCGAATTTTTTAACTTTTCGATATAATAATCGTTTTTTTTTTTAAGTCGTAAATCATTTCCCTATTAGTGTCACACAGTCTCAATTATAGGGGCGACCCCGAAAAAAATAGCAAAATTTTGTTTGGGGCGTCAAATTATACATTAGAGTCGAGATCATTCTATTGTGAATATAATCTATTCATAGATTGGTTATAATTTAAAAATTGCTTTTTTATATAAGGTAATTTAGAATTAATAACAATGTGTATTTTCCTTAACGGCTGAACTAATTCGAGAAATAACACTGTCGTTAACAATTTATAGCCTAATACACAGTAATATTATAACAGAAAAAAATAGAGCTTAAAATAATTCTTCCGACTAAATTTTCCGTAATTTAAAATAGATAATGTAATTATTATTATTATTATTATTGTCGTAAAAATTAATTTAATAATTTTGCACTTTAGAAGTTACATGTTTATTGTATAGTAAGACTATTGATTATACCTCGACAGCATCTCACTGCAACTCAGCTTTGAATTGCAGAGAGAATGTAATTTTATAAAATAAATAAACAAAAATAACATAGTTTCAAAACATATGCCTGTAATATATAACTTATATACAATATTAAATCCAAGCACAGAGTATAACAACACATAGAGAGTAACTGGAGGCTGAATGAGAATGAATTATTTAGGCACTATATTTATACATTTAAATGTCTTTAGAACAATGAACTTTTAAAATTAATATACACATTCATTATAAAACATAAATTTGAACTTTCTATTGATACAATAACTTTTGCAATCAGAACAGCATAGGAATAACACTGGATGACCTGAGCTGAAGCTTATATTCTTTATTCTTCTTCTAGCTTCGGGTCATCTAATCTTATTCCTATATTCTTCTTGTTATGAATTAATTTTAGAAGGTATCTTTTTTAAAATTATACCTTCTAAAATTTGAGAAATTCATTATTAAAAAATAATAATTTGTAAAAAATTTTAATAATATCTATTCCATTGTGATTACTTGATTTCCAGAGTTGTTTGACTAAATTTTATACTTGTTATTAAAATTTTAAACAGTTTTCATAGTTTAAAACTTTTAATTTTATTAAAAAATAAAATTTTTAAAAATTTATTTGCATAATAACACGTTAAAACCCACTAAAGTAGGCATCTTCCTGGAGTTAATATTAACACAAAAGAGGAAAAACAAATAAAAAATAACTTAGTTGTTTTTCACTGAAGTGACAGTTTGTTATTCGAAACGTTATTAATACAAAAACAAAATCCTTCATTAATATAAATTATTATTATTATTTTTTTTTGTATGAGTCATGCTCTTGATGAAAATATAAATGAAATATGCGCTACGAGTGTGAGCTAATTTGTTTTCTTCATTTCTGAAAATTAAACTGGATCAAAAATAACCTCTAATTAAAAAAAAAAAAAGTTTATTATTAAAAATTCAATAAGCTCAGATTTATAGAATATTCTTCATTAACTACTGCTGATAATTAAAAATTTAAATACATTTAAGTTTTCCATTTACAGCAAATAATTAATTTATAAAAAGAAAACATGTTTATCACTTTGAATACGTATAAACTTTATAATAATTTAATTAAGTATTATTAATCAAATTAATATTTTCATTTTATGCTTTTTTACATTTTGTAATTAACTTCTTATGCATTATTTAATAAAAAGTGAATTTATTGAATTACCACTTATATACTAAAGAAGTTACAGCCAACTTTTAGTGCCACTACTTCGCCTTTGAAATTCGTACAGAATCGAGTGTGGTGCTATATTGAGGTACCTGAAAAACAATAAGTATTAGAGATAATAATGAGGTCTGTACAATGTCGAAAGGCTGAAATTTACATAATTTGATGATAACAATATCGAAGAAATCCGTTTGCAAGTATTCATTCCAGAGGAGGATCAAGAAGATCTTAAGATGAGGATTTTTAATTTGTGCAAAGTTTTATTGCTTTAATAATCATTTCAAATAAAACACTTTAATATTTTTGATTTTCTTACAAACATTTTAAAGAAATAATGACGCTCCCGCTAGCGAGAAACAAAAAAAAAAATCTCATGGACTATCATCCTCTCTACATTCATCAGCGCTATATCGAGGTTTGATTATATTTTTCACTTATGTATGCATAATAAAAGTACCACCGAGTTTTTGGGAGAGAGTTTAAAGTATAAAACCACAAATAAATTCTTAAATCTATGTAAAAGTTATTTGTAAAATAGATATATCATTCATTTATAAAATCGCATAAATCAAATACTGGAGAGCAGATTTATAACAAATATTTTTAAAAAGAAGGTCAATTGTAAGCAGTATATTAATATAATTCCAAGCTTTAAAAATACTTATACTTTCTAAACATTTATCAAAAGCCATTGAAGTCGGGCTCTTTTGTAAGTTTATTCTAAGCACTTCAGCTTAAGTCCTACTTTCCTATTCACGTACGTAAATGATTATATGTAAAAAGATACACGTAAGGTTTTTAATAAGAGATTTCTGGCTTATTTTTAAATACGAAAAAATACGTTTAGAAAGCAGATATGAATCTTTAATTTTATAAGTATATGTGAGTGACCTACCAGATAAAAGGATATCCTTTCGGATATTTATTTTCATATATTTTTAACTTAAAAAAATTGAGAACAAGGTTAAAATATATTAATAACAATACTACGAAAGAAAATATCGAATAAACAGAATAATCATTTATTTATTCAATATTTAGAATATTTTATAAATAAATTATTCTATCCATTCTGGCAAATTTCAGTATGTTTCTAAGTAGTGGAATGGAAAATAAAAAAAATTGTTATCTAGAATTGTTAATTGAAAAAAAAAAAAAAAAGAAAATAAAACTTAATTCTATACAAAAGTCATAATAGTTTTAACTACTTCGGATAAAATGCTCGACTTCTCCACCAATTTTCCCAATTAGAGAAGAACCAAACCCATAAGTCAGAAGACAGCGAGTTACTCGATCGTGTTTATTGAAGCAGGATCTTTACTAATCCACTTTTATTACTTTTCCAGGATTTGTGACTCAGTTCGGGATTACCTAGAGACTTATTGTTAACTATCCTGATAAATTCTAAGCCACGGTCATTGGCTGGAGTAATGGGAAATTTTCAGTTTTTCAAATGTGATATAACCGAAACACGATAGATGAGACTTTAAAAACAATTAATTTATTCATTTTAATCTTAAAGTTTATACTGAAATATATGAAGTGATCATTAGAAAAAATAAGTGTGTAGATTAATCAACTTATATCTACCAGCAATATTTAATATAAGAACAAATGTTTTCGATCATCATTGATGATTATAGACTGATTTATCACGGGGGGGAATAGCCTCTTCAATTTTATTTTTTATTGGTAATAGGATCTTCATTACTACTTTAAAATGATACGGTTACATTTTAAGATTTTGTTGTACTTCTATCTTTTAAGTTTTAGTTTTTATTTTAAGTAATTATTAAAGTAATAACATTGTTTTTTGTTTTAAAACTCGTTTCCTCTAAAGATCTGATCGTGGATCTTGGATCATCATCAGGTTACAAAACGTTTAAATTAACAAATTACTTCTACATATTTGATATGACCCAGTTTTAAATTCATTAGTATTAATAAAAAAATAAATCATTTATCACCAGGAAAATATCAAAGTGTAAAAATAATTAATCATCTAAAAAGTGAATAATGATTTTTCAGCATTATTCACCATCCAATATTCCAATTATTCCCTCCAAAAAAGTGATTCAATGTGTAGAGAAAGTGGAATTGTTCCGGTTGAATCTATAAACTTTTTTTTTTTAATGAGGATACGTCGAAAAATTATTTATATATCTCTCTAGTCCTATTAATATGATAACAATCGTGTAACTTATTTTTGTAAAGGTAAATACCCCAACTCGATTGTTCCAAACTCACAGAAGATATCAAAATAGGATACCCAGAAATGGATTATAAGTATTTTGCATTATTTATTAACTGACGTCAATAAAAAAAAAGGAAACTTTTCTGTACTAAATTTGAAGATATCCGCTTCTGTTATACTTAATTTTCTTCTTCATTAAAATGCAAATCATTATAATGATTTGCATTTAAATTATAATCGAGAATATTATTGTAAATACTAAAATTATATTAAAATTTTAATATTCCATGCAATGTATTTTCTCTGTTAATCATGTTTTCTTTTACAATTTCTTATTTATTTTTTAATGTAAAAATGTATGATTAAAAAAGTCACTTAAAATACAATTTCTATATATATATTTTTTTTGTTGTTGTCGGAGATAATAACGTTCTAATTTTAAAAATTTAAATCAAAACAACGGATCCAAACGGGCATTAATTATTTTCTTCATAACAGAATTATTTGGCTGCATCAAAATATTTTATGTATGGAATAACGTGTAATGTTTAAAATATATTCTCCTTTCAAAGTAGTAATAATAAAGCTATTTATAAGCCAGACATGCTAATTTTTTTAAGCAAAAATTTATTCTAGAAGCGCATACAAATGTATATCATAAATTCTACTTTTATCAGTGTAAGTCAAAACAACTGAGAATAGAAATAGCGTACTTAAAATATGAATACTTTCAATCTTCTACTGTTTATTACGATAATCTTCAAGATACTTCAGGAAAATCAGCTGAAAACTATAGAAGTAACGGACAATTCCAGTTCTCAGCATCCTTTTCACTAACGGATAAGAAATTTTAACACGCGAGAAAAATTCGAAATCAGTGATTAGCCAATTGATTTTATAATAGTAACATGAACATATCTTGGCGACGAATCCCGAAAAGGCCGTATTGTCCGAGTGGACTCGACCCATTAACCTCCCACCTGGCCCTGACAAAGAAAAGGATGTACAGTTGGACGGCGGAAGGCGGAATCTCGCGCGACTGATGGACACTCTCTGTCGCTCCACTGATCAGCATCCTGTTTAGGCTACATAAAGGAACAGCCTGGTAATGTATAAACATAAACATTGCTGTAAAGCCCGGAAGTGTATATATTTTATTGTTGGAAAAGAATTGTGCGGCTTCATTGTCGAGTATGGTTTGAAGCGTTATCGGCTGGATGCTTCAATCTACTCGTTTTAATGAAATGCAAATAAGTTTCCGCTTTATGCGAAAAAAAATCTTTTGTTTTTCTTTTCATTTTTTGATTATTTTACGTTTAAAAAAGAACTGTAAGTATAGATATTAACATAAACAAATTCTAATTTTCTTCGCTAAAACTGAGCTTCCTTAGAAAATTATTATTGATGGAAGAATTATTTCTGCAATATTAGAGTTGTATTGAATAAAAATGACCCTTCCGCATAGTTTTTTTTAATCAATTAAATTATTCCATGCAACAAAATTAGTCTCTGTGAGAGTTTTTGTAAAAAAAAAAGGAAAAAAATCCCGGATGAAATCGAACCCGAATCCTCCTAATTGAAGTCTTATTCTCTGTTTAACAATTAGCACTACGACGAAGCGTGACAACGTGAACTCAATCATTAACGTGTTATTTACAAATTAGATCCCTGGCTAAATCGATAATACATATAGGTTAAATGCTTGTTTAATTTGATCATTAAATTAGAGAATTTGATAAGTCTTAGCATTTAATACACAGCAAGTACTTAATAACACGTTACGCATTATGCATTTTTCAATTTCCTGATAAATATTATAACAGATTTTGCTAGCATTAAGTATAATAATTACATAATCTATCATTTCACATATACCAGGAAAATAATAGAACATTAAAAAAAACCGACATTTTTTTAAATTTAAATCAGCAATTATGTTGGTCTTATCGATCTACAGAGACTTGTTAGCAATATTTTATATAATACTGTATAATGTATAATATTCTTGACAATAACAATTCATCTTTGTTCAACCGGAAAATGCTTCAGTACTTCATTAGCAGTAACACTACTAAAGCCAATTAAGGTCCAAATTAAAATATAATATTAATCATAAAAGTTTATTTAATAAAAAAATATATATATTTTTAAAAATTAATATTTTGTTAGTTTTTTTATGTCACATCCTAGAAACTATAAAGTTTGACTTTATACATTTATAAAATTCGCATGTACAAGAGAAAATTATTAATCACTAGAATCAACCACTTTCCCCTGAAGGCCTACAAACCAACCAACCATTTTTTTCCTTCTTATGCCTTCAAACCATCATATTTAGTGGATTATTTAGAATCCACTGACCAGATTATATTGCTACAGAGTTGCTGCCATGTACAAAACTTCAATCCCTCGTGTGCCTCAATGGATATAGCCATTGAGAGAGAGAGAGAGAGTGTGTACACGTCAAGAATAGTAAACCCTTAGAAAAAAAAAATATATGGATAGTTCAGTTCTTAAAGTCAACCAAGTACAAATTAAAATTTCTTTTATTGCCTACTTTGTATTTAAGTTATTTGTAATTTTTATGCAATTTATATTTGGAAAAATGCATAAACAATGTGCTAACTACACATAGTAGACATTAGTTTATTTTGATTTTTTTAAACTTAAAATTAAAATAATAATTCCTAAATAACTTGCTACATTTAATTATTGTTTTATTCATTTATCTATCTACAAAGGGGTTTTCTGCATTCTTCTGTAATTATGCTACCAATTAATTACCAATTATTACCAAAATATTTTCTAACAAAGATTTCAGAATGAAGTAAAATGAAATCGTCATTGAATTTCATGAGTGCTAGAAATCAAATACTAACGTAGCACAATCTAAGAATATCTTTGCTATGGGGTCTTTTTTTCCAGACGATAAATTGAAAAAAGTAACAGACATGTTAACACTTCATTTAAAAAATTAATTATAATTTTAAATTTTCTCCGTTTTTCCGCTTTCTTTTTTTTTTACAACGCCCACTTGTCTATGTATGACAGTTTCCGGCTCATCTCGGATAATCCAAGGTCTCAAATCATTCATTTTCATGCTTTACTAGAGGACCAATCCCATCAGAGGACCCGGGGACCGAGTGTTTCCCTCTCACGATCAATATAAAATCAGTGGTCCGGACCGGATTCAATCCAGGATGCCTTATTGCAGTCGGAGCTTTGACTTTATATGCATTGAAAAATCTAATAATATCCGAGGATTCGACTGAAATTGATTAAAGCCCTTCTAAATCCATAGAGTCGGAGTCGAGTACCAAATGATGAAGTTAAAAGAGGTGCTGAGTCAAATTTTATTCCATCGATATTTCAGATATCGGTTACTCCTGTAATATTTAAGGAAATTACGAAAAATAAAACGATGAACAAGTGTAAATTATTCAAACTGAAAATATGAAGAATGAAGCCATTTTGTTTCTATATAATATTAAGTTTTATTATAAGAAAACAATTCTTAAGATAGTCAATGTTATCATTATAGTTAAACTCTATTTTTTTTTTTTTAATCCATTGCTACCTTCAATGACCTTATCCAAATGAATAGAAAATCAACCTGAGAATTTCTGTCAAGCGAATAAATCTTATCTCCATNAGAAAAAATATATTTTAGATTCAGATATACTTCTTGGTAAATGTGAATATTTTCATAACCATTTTAGCAGTAATATTAAAAGTAACATTAGTTTAGCCGGTTCTAGCCCGATAATTTGGCTTTGGTTGGTGCATGGCTTTAGTAACATTAAAATCAATATAAAAATTAATTCAATTTATCAACAACGTAACCTTGTCGTTGTCGAATCTATCAAAAATGTTATCTACTCAATCACAGAAATAATATCATTACCGTTTTTTTCCATATCATATATTTTATTATCGATATTTTAAATCCATCATTTATTCATCTCATGTGACTTTGTTATTGTCACGCATTGCGAATTAAATATTCCTAAGCCATTTAATTTTAACAATGGGTCTTTTTTATGGAAGACAACACATACACAAGATCCATTACTGTAAGAAAACATAGGAAATTCATAGATTATAAAATAAAATGCCCACTTATATTTTACTAATTACTTTATATAACATTTTAACAATTATTTATTTTTGTTTAATTTGTTAAAATACACACAAGATACTTTTGGAATGTGGAATAAATATACTTGTATTAATAATAAATTAAATTAAAAAGAAAAAAACTGTAATAAATTATGTTTAGTCACATTTGATCCAGCTATTAAAGTTTATCGTTAAGTTCTATAAACATTCGTCATTCATCTCTTTAAATGCAATATATAAAAGGCTTTTTATTCCATAACGATTATTCTTTTTGATACCCTTCGTGATATCATACCATTTCCTTTAACCAGATACGGTTACAGTAAACAAAGTTTTAATTATTAAATGATCGTTAAACGAATAAAAACAATAATAAAACTAAATAACTTCCCACAACTCGATAGGAGAGAAGTATATACAGTAAAACCTGTCCAAAACGAAACCTCAATAAAACAGAAACCTGCCTAAACGGGAAAAATTCTTAGAAATGGAACTACAGTATTTGGTGTTTAAAAAAAAAAAAACCCCTGTTTAAACCTGTCAAATTGGAAGAAATATTCGGTACCATACGAGTCCGTTTTACACAGGTTTCACTGTACGGACAATCTTCTAGTCTATTTACGTAATTCGCATATTTAGAATTATACTTAACGAATATTTATGAACTTAAATTACCCACGAAATCTTTAATTATGTTAAGATAACGATAAGAATTATACTTCCTCCCCTACTTAAGAACGTAATAAAGACGAAATCAAAGAATTTGAACAAACGACGTATAGAATGAAGATAATTTAATCTTCTAAGCTTGCGTCACGATAAGAGAGACAAACAGAATCGTCCTCTAAATCACATTGGTTCGAGTTTTGCAATCAATATCAAATCCAGTACGGGGGAAGAGGAAAAAAATAATAATACATGGCCCTATGACGTCACGTGGCGCCATTCGTTAAGCAGTGAGCATGCGTTGCTTGGAGCGGTGCCAGTAAGTGCTCGTTTGGAACGTATCCAAGGCTTGATGAAGCATTGTTGCTGCATATCTGATCCCGCATCTGGTAAACAAGTTTGTTTTCCGATGGCACAGCGCGGACAGCAGTATTATAGCGATCGAACTCTGATGTGCGATGTGCATAATCGATAACTTATCGAAGTGAGAAAGATAAAGCAACGTGCGACTGTCATCACTCGCTCGGCATATCGCCAGACGTTTCTAGAAAACAATATAGTTTAAACCAACTCTACAAGGCAAATAACAAAAGGATCTCTCTTAAGAATCAGGAATATATTTTATTATTTTTAATATAAACAATGGAATCTTGCTCTAACTTATTTATATATATTGTTAATTAATAAACTTCTATAAGAAATGTTTCATTTAAACAATAATACTATACTAAAATCAAATTTCAGTTAAAAATAAAATACAGTATAACCTCCGAATAGCGAAGGTTGTCCGTTATTTAGAGGTAAATATAATGCCTGTCCTATTTGAAGGATGCGGGGACTGTAAAAATGTTCGTGTCCGCTATTCGGGAGTGTCCGTTAGTGAGGTTTTCTTGCTTTAAAAATTTAAATATAGAAAAATTGGAATAACATACTGTACATATAATTTTCTGTATTTGCTTTCCTCTTTGTCGCATCCTTCTCCACCTGCTTCTCTCCTCAAAAAATGATAAACTTTTTAAAAAAATAATACAATAAATCCTCGTACGGTACCGATTACGTTTACCGTTTTATTCAGGTTCCATTTTGGACAGGTTTTACTGCAAAATAACAAAAATCAGGGTTATATCAGTATACTAATTATTATTTGTATACAGTACTTTCATCTGGTGTGTTACTTTAATTAAAACATAATACACGACACAAAAGCATAGAAACGAAATTAGAATAACAGAGTGTGTGTGTGTATATATATATTATAATAAAAATCGGGCTAATATACTGTCACGATGTAGATTATATGCTAATGATAACTAAAAATCGCGACAACTTCAATTTCCGGTTTTAGATCGCCCTGAAAAACAATAAATACAATTGTATAAAAATGTCGAATTTTTTAACTTTTCGATATAATAATCGTTTTTTTTTTTAAGTCGTAAATCATTTCCCTATTAGTGTCACACAGTCTCAATTATAGGGGCGACCCCGAAAAAAATAGCAAAATTTTGTTTGGGGCGTCAAATTATACATTAGAGTCGAGATCATTCTATTGTGAATATAATCTATTCATAGATTGGTTATAATTTAAAAATTGCTTTTTTATATAAGGTAATTTAGAATTAATAACAATGTGTATTTTCCTTAACGGCTGAACTAATTCGAGAAATAACACTGTCGTTAACAATTTATAGCCTAATACACAGTAATATTATAACAGAAAAAAATAGAGCTTAAAATAATTCTTCCGACTAAATTTTCCGTAATTTAAAATAGATAATGTAATTATTATTATTATTATTATTGTCGTAAAAATTAATTTAATAATTTTGCACTTTAGAAGTTACATGTTTATTGTATAGTAAGACTATTGATTATACCTCGACAGCATCTCACTGCAACTCAGCTTTGAATTGCAGAGAGAATGTAATTTTATAAAATAAATAAACAAAAATAACATAGTTTCAAAACATATGCCTGTAATATATAACTTATATACAATATTAAATCCAAGCACAGAGTATAACAACACATAGAGAGTAACTGGAGGCTGAATGAGAATGAATTATTTAGGCACTATATTTATACATTTAAATGTCTTTAGAACAATGAACTTTTAAAATTAATATACACATTCATTATAAAACATAAATTTGAACTTTCTATTGATACAATAACTTTTGCAATCAGAACAGCATAGGAATAACACTGGATGACCTGAGCTGAAGCTTATATTCTTTATTCTTCTTCTAGCTTCGGGTCATCTAATCTTATTCCTATATTCTTCTTGTTATGAATTAATTTTAGAAGGTATCTTTTTTAAAATTATACCTTCTAAAATTTGAGAAATTCATTATTAAAAAATAATAATTTGTAAAAAATTTTAATAATATCTATTCCATTGTGATTACTTGATTTCCAGAGTTGTTTGACTAAATTTTATACTTGTTATTAAAATTTTAAACAGTTTTCATAGTTTAAAACTTTTAATTTTATTAAAAAATAAAATTTTTAAAAATTTATTTGCATAATAACACGTTAAAACCCACTAAAGTAGGCATCTTCCTGGAGTTAATATTAACACAAAAGAGGAAAAACAAATAAAAAATAACTTAGTTGTTTTTCACTGAAGTGACAGTTTGTTATTCGAAACGTTATTAATACAAAAACAAAATCCTTCATTAATATAAATTATTATTATTATTTTTTTTTGTATGAGTCATGCTCTTGATGAAAATATAAATGAAATATGCGCTACGA
This sequence comes from Centruroides sculpturatus, assembly GCF_000671375.1. NCBI lineage: Eukaryota > Metazoa > Arthropoda > Arachnida > Scorpiones > Buthidae > Centruroides > Centruroides sculpturatus. The sequence goes on from NW_019385214.1 coordinate 244,692, forward strand.
GTGTGAGCTAATTTGTTTTCTTCATTTCTGAAAATTAAACTGGATCAAAAATAACCTCTAATTAAAAAAAAAAAAAGTTTATTATTAAAAATTCAATAAGCTCAGATTTATAGAATATTCTTCATTAACTACTGCTGATAATTAAAAATTTAAATACATTTAAGTTTTCCATTTACAGCAAATAATTAATTTATAAAAAGAAAACATGTTTATCACTTTGAATACGTATAAACTTTATAATAATTTAATTAAGTATTATTAATCAAATTAATATTTTCATTTTATGCTTTTTTACATTTTGTAATTAACTTCTTATGCATTATTTAATAAAAAGTGAATTTATTGAATTACCACTTATATACTAAAGAAGTTACAGCCAACTTTTAGTGCCACTACTTCGCCTTTGAAATTCGTACAGAATCGAGTGTGGTGCTATATTGAGGTACCTGAAAAACAATAAGTATTAGAGATAATAATGAGGTCTGTACAATGTCGAAAGGCTGAAATTTACATAATTTGATGATAACAATATCGAAGAAATCCGTTTGCAAGTATTCATTCCAGAGGAGGATCAAGAAGATCTTAAGATGAGGATTTTTAATTTGTGCAAAGTTTTATTGCTTTAATAATCATTTCAAATAAAACACTTTAATATTTTTGATTTTCTTACAAACATTTTAAAGAAATAATGACGCTCCCGCTAGCGAGAAACAAAAAAAAAAATCTCATGGACTATCATCCTCTCTACATTCATCAGCGCTATATCGAGGTTTGATTATATTTTTCACTTATGTATGCATAATAAAAGTACCACCGAGTTTTTGGGAGAGAGTTTAAAGTATAAAACCACAAATAAATTCTTAAATCTATGTAAAAGTTATTTGTAAAATAGATATATCATTCATTTATAAAATCGCATAAATCAAATACTGGAGAGCAGATTTATAACAAATATTTTTAAAAAGAAGGTCAATTGTAAGCAGTATATTAATATAATTCCAAGCTTTAAAAATACTTATACTTTCTAAACATTTATCAAAAGCCATTGAAGTCGGGCTCTTTTGTAAGTTTATTCTAAGCACTTCAGATTAAGTCCTACNTAACAAAGATTTCAGAATGAAGTAAAATGAAATCGTCATTGAATTTCATGAGTGCTAGAAATCAAATACTAACGTAGCACAATCTAAGAATATCTTTGCTATGGGGTCTTTTTTTCCAGACGATAAATTGAAAAAAGTAACAGACATGTTAACACTTCATTTAAAAAATTAATTATAATTTTAAATTTTCTCCGTTTTTCCGCTTTCTTTTTTTTTTACAACGCCCACTTGTCTATGTATGACAGTTTCCGGCTCATCTCGGATAATCCAAGGTCTCAAATCATTCATTTTCATGCTTTACTAGAGGACCAATCCCATCAGAGGACCCGGGGACCGAGTGTTTCCCTCTCACGATCAATATAAAATCAGTGGTCCGGACCGGATTCAATCCAGGATGCCTTATTGCAGTCGGAGCTTTGACTTTATATGCATTGAAAAATCTAATAATATCCGAGGATTCGACTGAAATTGATTAAAGCCCTTCTAAATCCATAGAGTCGGAGTCGAGTACCAAATGATGAAGTTAAAAGAGGTGCTGAGTCAAATTTTATTCCATCGATATTTCAGATATCGGTTACTCCTGTAATATTTAAGGAAATTACGAAAAATAAAACGATGAACAAGTGTAAATTATTCAAACTGAAAATATGAAGAATGAAGCCATTTTGTTTCTATATAATATTAAGTTTTATTATAAGAAAACAATTCTTAAGATAGTCAATGTTATCATTATAGTTAAACTCTATTTTTTTTTTTTTAATCCATTGCTACCTTCAATGACCTTATCCAAATGAATAGAAAATCAACCTGAGAATTTCTGTCAAGCGAATAAATCTTATCTCCATTAGGTAAATTTCAAAAAAAGAGAAAGAAATTTCAGACGAATACTGCTGTTTGCCCCCAAAATTCTCTGACCCGAATAACTTCTCTTGCTTGTCCAATGTTCACTCTTCTTTCTAACCAGTTTTTATTCTTTTCGTTTTCTAAATAGCGCGTTTTCGTTAATTCAAATACAAATTAATGTTATAACAAATCAATGGACTTTTTCTGTGCTAAGAAAATAACTATTGCTGCCATTGTATTTTTTTTATATATAAGGTAAATAAACAAATTTAAAATTGCAAATAATTTCGAAATTATTTGCAATTTTATATGAATTTAACTGCAAATTGTAATTATAATTAATTAATTAGAATTAAATTTCTACGGAAAATTATTCTGATTTTACGTAGAAATTCTATTCTAATCGAATATTAATTCATTTGTAAATAAAAACATATTTACTCTCATCAAAAGATGATTAAAAAAATTTTTTTCTCATGTTTTTAAAGAATTTTTTACTTTCATTCTAATTTTTTATTGAACATTCTTAGAATTTCTTCTTATTATTTTGGAAAAAAAATAATAATAAAAGAAAACTATTAAGATAAAGACTGCCTGTTTCCAGTAGACTACCTAATACCAGTAATTTAGTAAGCAGAAAGTGAAGATTTTTAGATAGAAAATAAAACAGTGATTTCTTTGAATATCAAGAATTTCACAATTCAAGTGAAAGGAAGTTATCATTATACATTCTTTATTCTTTGATAAATCGTTGAAATCAAACGACAGAAATAGAAGCAAGCAGTTCATATTTCTATAAAGAAAGTATTATAACATTTGAAGTTAATTAGTGATAAGGATAATAATTAACATAATTTAAAGGATGAATTAAGTAAGGAGGAAATAACTGTTTCCTTAAATACATAAAGATTGCTTCAAAAAAGATTTTAAGACAAATATTTTAGTTCAAATGTTTCAAATATGCCAAGATGAAATGAACAACGATTTGGATAATGTGATTCCGTGTATAATTAATTACATCAAGCAGAAATTAAGATGATTATGCCATAAATATGAACTACTGCCATGAAGAATTCGGATTAGGATCGATCTGTGGGTGACTTTTAAGAGGTTCTTTCAGCATTCGGGAAAATCAACATAATTTATGGTCATACAATCGCTATGTAAGCACGCTGGTGCCACGTCTTACAATCTTTTCTATCTATGGAAAAATTGGAAGATTCGGAGTCAAATCAAGTCTCGATATAACGCCGCCATCGTAAAGCTTCGATGAATAATTACGAATAAATTTACATAAGTTTAGAGAATATTGCTGTTATATAGAATGTATGAGTTTGCATTTAAAACATTATCGCCAAAAGACGTGATTTTCAAACCCTCAAACTCATTACTATACATAATTGTCACTTGTTACTTCAATTTAGCGTCAATACTCGATTTAATGCTAATTTCGGCGTTAAACTAAAGTTTACCTGTGATTTCTGAAATTATTAGTGGAGTATGTTTTTATCGTATTTTGAAACAGAACTGCTTAAAATTCCTATTTAAAATACTTTTGGGCCCATTAAAAAAAGGAAAAATAAATACATAAGTATAAGTAAAAATTGATTATTTTTATAAAGATACACAGACTGATACTAAATTAATATTTCTCAAACCACAGTAACGGAGTGTCACCGCTTCTATATGAAAATTATTTGTAGAGGCCTCCACAGTATTTTCGTATATGTATATATTCAAATATCCCATACTTTTGTGTAAATATTTAAAAACTAATTTTTCTTGCCAAAATGTTAACCAAATGGGCCCCAGAGTTAGTTAGTCCCCAAAGGCCCCAGTGCATTGCACTGTCTACACCTAGCTAGCCCATCATTGATTGGTAAGATAAATCTTTTTATTGAATAACGAATATATGACATATTCATAAAAGGCTTATTGTTTATATTTATTCTTATAACTTTTACTTAAAAAGGGGTGGAGTTATCGAAAAACTATTTTAACTATGTATTGCGTACCACTTATTTATTGATACAGTCAATACAAGATGTTTATAAACTGGTTTAAGGTTGCTTGACAATGCAGAGTTGTGGGTTCAGCACTCAATATTTACATTAATTCGCATTTTAGCGCTACTCCTTTATAAGAACTTACAATCAGAACCTGTTTACATTTCATTATTTGAACGAATTTAACAGTAAGTTTAATTGTGAAGGGCAATTACGCGTATAAGATTAATAAAAACATTGAAACTTTATCTAATATTAATTAACATCAAAATCAGTTTACGTTCCTGTCACCTCTTAACCTTGTTCTCAATTTTTTGGCATTCACTTACACAAATGGACTCAGTTCATGTCCAAGAAGTAAATGACGTAAGGACATCTTCAATATTTATTCTTGAGTAATTTGAATAACTTCTTTAAACACGCTCACGGCCCTAAACTGTAATTTGGCCTAGAACTAATTTTTTTATTATTTCGTTATAGTCCTAATTTAAAGCGTGAAAAGTACTCCGGCTCATTTATTAAACGTAAAAATTCGAATTTACAAACTCTAAAATTAAATATTAAAAAAAACGAGCAGATATTACTTCCTTTGAAATAACTTATATTGAGAGATCTTTTTATAAATTATTGTAATTTTTAATATATGAAAAAATGGAGATAATTCACGCATAAAATTAAATAAAATTTACTTTAATTACTTCTAAAATTTTCTTAAAATTTACAAAAAATTCAGTGATTATATTTAAAAAAAGGGGATTCACTATTAGCTTTTGGTAATAGTGAACCCCCCTTTCTCCAATTAGGGCGTTAAATCGACCTCCTACTGTATATATGATTTTATTGTGTATTGAATATTTATTAAAATAGATTTCAAGTGGAAAAATAATTGGAATAAATGGAAGAGAATTAGTGTATATCGTAGCATATTTCGAACAGTAAAAATTATAAATAATTTCTAAATTTTTAGTAAACATTCGTGATTCTCCTCATCAACTTATAATTAAAAGGTTAAACCCAACAGCGGTTTGATCGCTTGTAGACTACCTAATACCAGTAATTTAGTAAGCAGAAAGTGAAGATTTTTAGATAGAAAATAAAACAGTGATTTCTTTGAATATCAAGAATTTCACAATTCAAGTGAAAGGAAGTTATCATTATACATTCTTTATTCTTTGATAAATCGTTGAAATCAAACGACAGAAATAGAAGCAAGCAGTTCATATTTCTATAAAGAAAGTATTATAACATTTGAAGTTAATTAGTGATAAGGATAATAATTAACATAATTTAAAGGATGAATTAAGTAAGGAGGAAATAACTGTTTCCTTAAATACATAAAGATTGCTTCAAAAAAGATTTTAAGACAAATATTTTAGTTCAAATGTTTCAAATATGCCAAGATGAAATGAACAACGATTTGGATAATGTGATTCCGTGTATAATTAATTACATCAAGCAGAAATTAAGATGATTATGCCATAAATATGAACTACTGCCATGAAGAATTCGGATTAGGATCGATCTGTGGGTGACTTTTAAGAGGTTCTTTCAGCATTCGGGAAAATCAACATAATTTATGGTCATACAATCGCTATGTAAGCACGCTGGTGCCACGTCTTACAATCTTTTCTATCTATGGAAAAATTGGAAGATTCGGAGTCAAATCAAGTCTCGATATAACGCCGCCATCGTAAAGCTTCGATGAATAATTACGAATAAATTTACATAAGTTTAGAGAATATTGCTGTTATATAGAATGTATGAGTTTGCATTTAAAACATTATCGCCAAAAGACGTGATTTTCAAACCCTCAAACTCATTACTATACATAATTGTCACTTGTTACTTCAATTTAGCGTCAATACTCGATTTAATGCTAATTTCGGCGTTAAACTAAAGTTTACCTGTGATTTCTGAAATTATTAGTGGAGTATGTTTTTATCGTATTTTGAAACAGAACTGCTTAAAATTCCTATTTAAAATACTTTTGGGCCCATTAAAAAAAGGAAAAATAAATACATAAGTATAAGTAAAAATTGATTATTTTTATAAAGATACACAGACTGATACTAAATTAATATTTCTCAAACCACAGTAACGGAGTGTCACCGCTTCTATATGAAAATTATTTGTAGAGGCCTCCACAGTATTTTCGTATATGTATATATTCAAATATCCCATACTTTTGTGTAAATATTTAAAAACTAATTTTTCTTGCCAAAATGTTAACCAAATGGGCCCCAGAGTTAGTTAGTCCCCAAAGGCCCCAGTGCATTGCACTGTCTACACCTAGCTAGCCCATCATTGATTGGTAAGATAAATCTTTTTATTGAATAACGAATATATGACATATTCATAAAAGGCTTATTGTTTATATTTATTCTTATAACTTTTACTTAAAAAGGGGTGGAGTTATCGAAAAACTATTTTAACTATGTATTGCGTACCACTTATTTATTGATACAGTCAATACAAGATGTTTATAAACTGGTTTAAGGTTGCTTGACAATGCAGAGTTGTGGGTTCAGCACTCAATATTTACATTAATTCGCATTTTAGCGCTACTCCTTTATAAGAACTTACAATCAGAACCTGTTTACATTTCATTATTTGAACGAATTTAACAGTAAGTTTAATTGTGAAGGGCAATTACGCGTATAAGATTAATAAAAACATTGAAACTTTATCTAATATTAATTAACATCAAAATCAGTTTACGTTCCTGTCACCTCTTAACCTTGTTCTCAATTTTTTGGCATTCACTTACACAAATGGACTCAGTTCATGTCCAAGAAGTAAATGACGTAAGGACATCTTCAATATTTATTCTTGAGTAATTTGAATAACTTCTTTAAACACGCTCACGGCCCTAAACTATAATTTGGCCTAGAACTAATTTTTTTATTATTTCGTTATAGTCCTAATTTAAAGCGTGAAAAGTACTCCGGCTCATTTATTAAACGTAAAAATTCGAATTTACAAACTCTAAAATTAAATATTAAAAAAAACGAGCAGATATTACTTCCTTTGAAATAACTTATATTGAGAGATCTTTTTATAAATTATTGTAATTTTTAATATATGAAAAAATGGAGATAATTCACGCATAAAATTAAATAAAATTTACTTTAATTACTTCTAAAATTTTCTTAAAATTTACAAAAAATTCAGTGATTATATTTAAAAAAAGGGGATTCACTATTAGCTTTTGGTAATAGTGAACCCCCCTTTCTCCAATTAGGGCGTTAAATCGACCTCCTACTGTATATATGATTTTATTGTGTATTGAATATTTATTAAAATAGATTTCAAGTGGAAAAATAATTGGAATAAATGGAAGAGAATTAGTGTATATCGTAGCATATTTCGAACAGTAAAAATTATAAATAATTTCTAAATTTTTAGTAAACATTCGTGATTCTCCTCATCAACTTATAATTAAAAGGTTAAACCCAACAGCGGTTTGATCGCTTATAATATCAACTTATATATATTTATTTAAAATGGTATAAACTAGTATATTAACGATGGACAAATCAAGAAAATGTTAAAAATTTTAGTGTTATAATTAAGAACGGATATAAAAATTAACTTTGGTACTTGTTCTAGTGTCGAAATTAGTTTTATTTCTGTTCTTAATTAGGCTGTAGCAATATTTTTCTTTAATAAATCTTTCAGGCTCAATTAATTTAATTACAATGAAAATTTTTAACGAGATAATCAAATAAGTAATTTCAATAAATTAACTCAAAACTTAAATTACTTTTAAAAAACTGTTTAAAATTTTCAAATAATTCAATAATATGGTAGCGCTAAATGGAAGTTTTATGATATATATACAATTTTTATTTGTATATATATATCATAAAACTTCGATATAGCGCTGCCATTTGTTCGTAGAGACGAAAAATGGTGGCACTAAATCGGGTGTAACGCTGAACTGGAGTAGTCTACATCAAACATTAAGATGGTCTATACACAAATTTAAGCTTGATAATCACTTGTTTTAGTGATTAACCGTATTGTTTGCAATGCAAAATCGTACATTCAGCAATTTAAAGTTCTTGAAAGATTTTCTAATATATAAGAGGAAGAATCGTTCACTTGTATTCGTAAGCGCTTTACGGAGGTGGCTCTATTTAAAAGTGGGTTATACCGAGTTGTTTGACTGTATATAGTCTATACAATGTAATGTATAAAATAATGTTTGGAAAATCGTAATTTTTATTGAATTTAATAAGTGTTATTTTTATCAATTCCGGAAATAAACGTGCACGATACTAGAACAAAGAATTGATAATGTGTTTGTATTGATTAAACAATTAAAAAAAATCATGACATATTAAAAATTATATAACAATTCGATTCATATTGTTATCTTACCGATAAAAAATATATTCAGGACCTTCATAAGCTATTATTATTATTAATTTGGATATGTTTCTATATATAAAAATATTTACATATGAAAAATATTATTATTGGTGTCATAAATAGAACAAAAATAATTTTCGAGTTAAAAGAACTCATATAGGCTAATAATGTTGTTAAGGATAAAATAAACTAAATAAATATATTTAGTTTATATTAATTTTACCCGAAATAAACTTTGATTTTTGTATTCATACTGTAGATACAATACATAAAAGACCAATGGCTAAGTGGATAGAACCACTGAACACTACTGGTGTTGGTCGCAGGTTCGTGCCTTACCAAAGACTGTCCACATGGAATTTTCCGGGATTTATTCACGTTTGTAACACCTAAATAAGGGCCAGTTTCCACACAAAGTCCTCCAGAAGGCATCCTTTCGTCAGTTATTAGTCCAAGTGTCGTTTACTATATACAAATAAATAACTTACACACAATGTTTTCCAATATAAGTCTAACGGGGAAAAAAGATTAATTATTATTTTGTAATATTTGATTTGTGATACAATAATTGAAAGTATGTAAAATTTAAGCAAACTTATAATAAATTTTTGTTAAAATATTAGCAATACTTAACTTTCACAATATGAAAAAAAATAACTGCTTGAAAGGAATAAGTTTATTGCATACAAACGTCCTCCAATTTTCAAAACATAAAAAAAAAGTTAATAATAAACACAGTTTATTTTGAAATGTTCTTTGACAGAATTAGAAGCCAATACTAAATTCTAAATATTCTATATTTATAATATAAAATAGTTTATTACGTTAAAGACCTAATTGATATAAAAATGCAGAAGCAAGAATGATTTAAAGCCTCATTATTCAAAGAAAAAAAAAAGACTAAAGAGGAGAGTCTTTTGTCTTTTTTTTTCCTCCCTTCTTTGAATGTAAACATATATCCGTGCCTAAAGCATAATTTATAAATCTAGAATTTGGCAATACAATAGAAATTGTATTTTTTTAAACCATAAAAAAGCATCATTTTTCGTTTTGAAATTGCTTTCTGGGCCACTGAAATTTATGAGTTACTTTGTGTGTTGTGTGTGTGTGTGAAACCTTTTAGATGACCTCTGTAAATGTATAATTAAAATTTCATAAATAGATTCTTTATAAGCGTATATAATAAATTTCAAAATACATTTTCTAAGTCTATCTTACGAATTAACTAAGAAAATTTCGTTTGATTTTTTATTTCAAAAATGTCGGTACAACCAGTGACGTGTTATAGCTTCTTGGGGCCAGGTAAATTTGAATTAGGGGGCCCGTGTACAGTGTCGACTTCAGACAATTGCCAGTTTTTTGTTTTTTTTTTGCCCACAGGATAACGCGCCACTGGGTACAACATCGTGTAATTACGAAAAAATTCTTGTTTCTGTATAGATTTAGTGCTACAGGAATGAAATGTGGAAGAAATTTGTATTAAAATTCTATATTCTTTTCGAAATAACACGTCATTGTAACCGTTGTTCGTATAAAATTATAGAACAACAACAACAACGTGACTTATCGTGATGACGTCCGAAGATTCTTTTATCCACAATTCTGATTTAATTTAAGCTTATAGAATTTTCTCATTCATAGAAAAAAGAAAAGATTATCGAATTTTTCTAGAGTCTATTACTTCACCCGAGAAATCAGATATAATTTCCGGACAACAGCAAAATTTTTTAGTAGAAAGATGGATTAGATAAATGATTATCGACAGAACAAAGATGATTTTTCGAAATGATCCGGTTGGTAAACAAGAAACGTGTCGGGAATAAATAAAGTTGAGAAGATTTTTCTTCCTTCCGTGACCTATTATTTTTTTAATCGACATTAAAATCCGATCGTTCTAGTTTACTTATCATGTCAATAGATTTTATCTGCTATGTTTGCAGTTCGACGGGAAGTGCTGCCCGATATAATCCTTCCTCTCTTTTAATAAAAATAAATAAATAAATAAATTTTATAAATACTAATTTTATAGGAAAAGAGAATGGGAAACGTCATTAGTATTTTCTCCTTTCGTCATACAGTTTAACTGGTTTTTTTTCCCTTAAGACAGAAGTGTGTAGAAGTCATTATTTTAAGCTTAAAAATCCTATATTAGGTTATATTCTTCGATATTTCCATTAATTTAAACATTGAAATGTCTCTCCCTCTCTCTCTAAAAAGCAAAGAGACATTAGATTAGAGGCCTTTTAAATCCTGAAAGAAGGTTCTTTGCTATAACACACTGCATTTTAAATGCGTTAGTTTTAAACATGGTGATATACCCATAAAGATATTGAGTGTATTTTATAAAAGAATTACAAGTAAATTCGCAGATTAAAACCTTTTCAAATTTACAATAAATTTTGTTGAAAAAAAAAGCAACTTTGACACTGAAATTGCAGGTAAAAATTGTAATTTTAAAGTTTATATATCAATACCTGTCTGCTTTTATATACAGTACACGACTATATATAAAGTCGAATAAGCTTAGTCTTCATTTCGTTAAATACACAAAATTAAATTAATAAAATATTTTATTATAAAACCTTTTTTTTTAAACCAAATTACTAGAAATATGTAAATAATAATAATAGACCAATTTCGTATGAAGTAACAGACAAAACAGTGTTAAATAGTTAAAAGGTTTAACAACTACTCAATAAAAATTATAAAAAAATCTAAAAATCTATTAAATTTAGACAATTTAAATATTTTAGAATTAAATTCATTATCAACATTTTCATAAATTTTAAATTCAACATCTTATCTGATTAAGTAATTAGCATCATATTCAGATATTAAATGAGATTTTATATTTTCGATTATTCGGGTAATAATAGAAGATTAAACCGCAGCCAATGAATAGAATAAATCATCTAAAATATTCTATCCTAACGCCCGAGTTAGTAAACAATAGGGAAACTAAACAACAATAGACTATAATTTATCGACCAAGAGAGGCAAACAATGGAGCTACGAATTATCCCCGAAATGTTCTCAGCGCACGCAGAAAACCAACACAAAACCAACAAACTCATTCGAACTTTTGGTCCAAGTTGGAATTCTCAGTGTTGTAGACAATGATAAATTGAAATAAACATTTCGATCTTGTCCTTGGCTGTTGCAGATTCTATCGTATGACGTCAATAATAGGATATTTATCATCAATCGGAGGGCTGACAATACAACAATAATATTGAATCAAACCCATTTCACTTAAAACAATAATTTATTGTTCGATTTGCTCTCGACTGCCATTAAATCCAACAATAATCATTCATTACGAGTAGCCTGTTATATAAATAGAAGTTAAGATATATATTAAATATCGATAAGGAAAAGATTGAAGCGTGACCTCAGGGTGGAGGTTTCAGAGGGTGATTAAAATAATTCAAAATGATTAGCGTATCTCCACCCTGGATGGATATTTTGGATAAGAAAACCTCCCCCTTCCGCTTCGTCTATATATTGCCTCCTATGTTATTGTCCTTCCATCAGTAACTGCCCAAGTTCTCGCCTTTATGTAATCATTTATTCTAGCTGGTTTGACTTGTCTTCCGGGTATTAGCTATCTGAAAATCTCTCGGAGAGATTGGGTGTAACTTCGTGTAACATCTGTCAGTAGCCTGCCGCAGCAGCTGGTAATCAAAGGGTTATCCATGCGAGCTTTTTCGTATAGTCTATATTTTATACGTGATCCTCCAACCAGAACGGAAAGAATACCATTAAATAAAACCTATTAAAAAAAGAACTGGACATTGAATAAATCTGAATGAAAAATTACAGTCGATATTCATAGCTGTAAACATGCAAAAAAAAACCTTATTTTGTCGGATGTGCAAAAAGTAGCCTACTTTAGAGAACGTAGAAATCTGTCCTTTGAGGGGGGGAAATTCGATCAATGTTTCGTTGAAAGAAAAATAAAAATCGGTGAAATTATTTAGGATTTATTATTCAATAGACTTTACGAAATTTAAATTACTTCAATTTGTAGAGTATTTTCATGTTTATCAAATTTATGGAATACGAAACAGTATATATTTTATATTGAATATTGTATGCCTTTTGTTTCAAAAATAAATAATCTTATCAAGTAGAAAATTTTCAATTTAAGCGCAGATATGAGAATGTTTATACATTTTCAATTTTATCAAAAAAAATATTCTTGGAAAACGAAATGCGCAATACTTTTTATTCGTAATATTCTATTATTTCGTTACTCAAAACACTGCTTCGATATTAAACAGGCACTCAGTTTGATAAAAACAAACCGATTATGTCGTTTTAAAACCCCCCAAAAATTCATTTCAATTATAAATAATATGTAAATAAAATATTATTAAATTGCATAAACTGTAACAGTAATTCCCCATTTTCTTCACAAATCGTACAGAATACAGAACCAGCGAATCGATCATTCTGTCTTCAATACAGATATTTCTACTTAATAAAATGGAGACGATGCCAAAAAAAGAAATAGGATCTTTCACAAATATTATCTCCCTTTGATAATATTCAATTTTCATTACTACATTTAATCCCTCTCTAGTGGTGTGTAAAAGCTTCACAGGGTCTTCATTCAAAGTTATATAACTTTGAATTAGGGAGGCTCGTATACTATACAGTGTTAACTTCGAGGTAATTTTTGGGGATATTTTCTTATAAAAGATTGGTTTGGGGCCTCCTGTCGGTGGGGGCCCCGAGGCAATTGCCCATAGGATTACGCTCCATTGTTCCTCTCTGTTATAGAATTCAGTGATAAGATTTTGGATATTGAATTCTGTACTTTGACACTAATAACTTAGACATATTTATCAAAATTTTTTGCAAATTTTACAATTTTATTCTCTAAACTACTATAATCTATCGATAACTAGTAGACATTTGAAGTTCTTATCTAATAATAAAAAAACAATGATATTTTTTAATAACAACGTCTACGAAAATCAATTGATTTAACTAATTATATTACACTTAAAACTTCAAAATATTAAAAATAAAATTATAGGATAATTTAACTTGAAACTAAAGTAAACGTATGATTATTATTGCATCACGATATTCAGAAAGTTCGAAAGTTTTCCATTAGAGTAAAAGGAACTAGATGCTGGAGTTTTTCTTATCTAGAAACAAACAGCAGACATTTACTCAGCTGTCTTTCAGAAAAGGTTTCCATTCAAATATCTCGGTAGGAAAGTGCATCGATAAAGTAGATTTTAGTTTACTTTGATGATTGCCATTGGGTGGATCGAGCATCTTCCATCGATTCGATAAAAACTAACAAAATGCATCGATTCAAATCTTTGTTTTCCGTCATCAATTCTGTGTACTTAAGAAAATTTCTTTAAAATAACGTATTGCCTATTCGGAAATAATGCAAATTTTATCAATTTCATACAAAAATTGTAATAATTATTATTATTATTGTTTTTTAAAGAGATATTCAGGATAATATGCATGGAAATTTGTAGCTTTCAGTTTACGATTTGTCACGAAATTGAGGAATAATCGACCTCCGAATGCAATGTACTGATACTGTCTTCCATTTGGTAAAAAAAAGGAAATGCATCATTCGCTTGGTAATCCTGTCACGCGGCAGCGAGTGTTCCTCCCAAAGATCAGTCACCGTAGTGGGTCACCAGCCACTCGTGGTCGTCATGTTTCATGCTACCTTCAAGGTCAATGTCGGTTCGGAAGAGAAGCCATGGCTACGGAAGAGTCGCTTGATAGCGGAGCCGATTCTCGATTGCACCGATTTTTGAACCAGAAGCTAACGACACAAGATACATTACTGTGTGACGTTTCGGGAATTGAATTACAATTTATTGGTTTTTATCAGTTTCTTATTCTTGAAATGAATCACGGCTATTTTACAATAAATTTAATTTCGTCTACTGTACTGTATTTTTATATCGTCCACATCGCTATTTATATTAACCATGGAAAAATATCGCTGCTAACATCTTGAAATTTAGGGTCTCGTTTTATTGCATCTTCCATCTTTTAAGTGTCCCTGCTCCCTGTTTTACCCTCAAGTGCAATTCTGTTAAGCTCTTTGAAGATTCTTCTGACATGCTCCAATCAACTAGCCTACATTATCTAGCAGTCTCATAAGCACTAGAAGTATTGGGTATTTTTATAACTGTGTGTATGTGTTGTCTGTTTGTTCTCCTCTATAAATCTGAAGCATCATTTTTTGTACTTGATTTTAAAGCAAAAGACTGTATTAGAAATAATTACATTAAAGTTAATTATAAAATAATATATTTTATATCATCATCATAACATTTTTAAAAGACAATATGCAATAACCTACATCCTATACATAAACAAACACGTTGAGGATACCTTATCGATTGTTTATAATTCAATTTGAATATTAAAAAAGAAAATATTCTCTTAAAAATTATTATTATTTAGAATAAAGTATCCATCACAAAATGGTGCACGATTGCCATAATTAATTTGTATAAAATTATTTAGTCTATTGTAATAAAACGCTTAATGTATAATCTTATGTTGACATTTTTATATAATTTTATTTAGAAAATTAATCTTAAAATAATCCAATATACTTGTTCCATTTACAGTAACACCAGCAACATTTTATAATTACAATGTAAAAAAAATAGAATTAGTTTCCTTATTGCTGTATTTCCTCCATCTGTTTTAACTTAATTAAAAGGTATTATTTAATAAGATAATTAATACTAAAATTTAATGTTAGAAAAAAAAATAAACTGAAAACAATTTAGTTTCGATGACTCATAACAGCATTTTCAAGAATTATCCTAAAATATTAAAGTGAAATCACGATAAGAGCATAAAATTTTGCTAAGAAAAGATTCCATCACTCAGGCCACAGTATTTATAAAGAAGAACTTCAAGTAATTTATCAATAAAAACTAAAATACATAATAAAAAAATTCAATATGGCCACAACGTTGGACGGAAAGATCCTTAATGTCCGCAAAAAAGAAAAAAAAAATTATGTAATCTATTAAGTTTTCATTCTATAATTCATCATTTTTTTAAGCAGTGCTTTCAGATCACTCCACATAGCTTGAGGGTGTCTTTCCCACAATTAAAAAAGGAGGATATTAAACTCATTGTCTAAACTAGATCTGAATATGAGGAAAAAACTATCATAATATAAGCATATTTATTACTTAGTAATGGCGCCAACTACGGGTCAAATCCGATTACGTTATCTTCACCTGTCTCGCTTCTGACTCCACCAAAACTATTGTAGATTAAAAACCTCCCCTCTCTTACAATTTGCTAACTCATCTTTAAAAATCGAATATGTGCTTTGTTAATTGTTTTCGTTGCTTCATTACAAGGGTCCTTCACCGGTTGAACGAGGTTGTCTTGCCAATGCATTCGGGTTCCAATCCATTCAAAATTGTGTTGTAAGTCTTCTGATGCAAACAACTGTACTTTCACTCGGGTCACGGCTGGGATGGAGTAACAACTTCGTTTCTACGGCGTAACATTGCACGAATCATCGATATAACTCTAGAATTAATTAAATATTCGATAATATTTTTGAAAAAAACTGTGTGATTTTGATCATAGGAAAAATTGAAACACTCAAAATATCATGAACTTCGATCTTGTAAAAAGGATTACGGAAGTAATTTAGTTTCGTAAGTCTTGAAATTAAATGTATTTTTCTTATCGAAAATTAAGTCCGGCGTTATTTAGTTCACGGAAATACGTTTTAAATTTCTTCTTCCGTATTTTTATGACGACACACGAGAGATGTCAGAAAATCAAATTTGAAGGCACAAACGAACAGATTGATGAACAGATAAAACGTTGGCATATGCCACAAGAATGTAATCTTTACGAAAAAAAAAAAGAAATGAGGAAGAAAACTTATTAAAATATTCCAGTGTAATATGAACAATAAAATGCAACCGTTAACCTTTCGTTTCAGAAACGAGTTAAAAGATTGATCTGTCGGGGAAAATCTTAATGAGGGCAATTTCGGTTGAACACCTTAAGAAAAACTGTTTGCACTTTTTTAAAATTTATTCGCGGCTATTTAATTCTATTTTAACTTGTCCTTATTTAACAGGCAATATAGAGTTGGCGATTTCTTGTCTTGTCCCTATGGTTCTAGTCGACACCTAATGTTTCTAACTGGGCTACGAGAGAAGAATGGTTAATGAAGTCTCTTGTTAGAGACAATGTATCACACGTATCGTTAGCTAATTAATAATAAATTCGGTATGGTCTTGTATTCGGGAGACACGTGAAAGCCAGACGTATTGAATTTATCATCCATTCATAAACATAAAGAGGTTATCTTTGGTTGGGCAGCCATTTTCATATTCCCTGCTGAGAGCGGGAGCGAACCATTCGTCCTGTGGGAGTCGTCGCTCCTAACGACTACATAAACATTTGTCTACAACATCTGCCTTCGTTACGTGCTACATTCACCGGTCGCCTGGCAACCAGACTTAGCTGTCTAGAAACAACGTCGATGCCTCCGAAGGGGATGCGTGGGATTCGCTTCCACCCGGAGAAGGTTAGATAACAAACATTTCTATTTTTGAGGTTACTGAAATCCCCTTTTTCACATTTCCCTTCCGTTCGTCATGTTTTCTTCCTCCCTCTTGAAAAGATGGTTAGTTGGATAGATCCTTTTCCGGTGTTTCTATTCTCTCCCGAAACACAGATAACTGTAAAAAAAAGACTGATAATATATTAGATAAATAATGAGGACAAATGATAGTATGCTTAGCAGTTGATAGAAAAGTTCTTTTTTTCCCTTTAATTTAAAAAAAAGCAAGAAAAAACTATATTGAAGACGTGATCTGGATTAGATGTGACGTGTCATTCATAGCAATTTCTAGTCGATTTATATGAACTGCCATTCAATAAACCTTTGAATTATCGTAAATATGGATTTAAAAAAAAGTTTAAAGATTTTTTTAATTGAATTTGTTTGATTCCCATTTTATTTTCTTAAGAATACTCACTTCCCCCTTCTACCGTCTTATTTTTCATCAAAACGATTTAAAAAATAAGCAAAATACAATTTACTTATCATAAGAAAATTGTGTGAGAACTGCAGAGATCAGCCTTTCAGCGAAATGAATATAATTCCCATTGCAAATCAATCGGGCGCATTGATAGCGGGGCGCAACGGCCCTATTGTATAACCAATAGGCGCGTGTCACGTACAGATGTCCTAGCGGTGCACGTGTGTCCCCCTTATCTCGCTCCCGTTGCCATGGTGACATAGGTAGGAGAGTGATGGCGACTTTTGTGTCCGTCAATAGGATTTGGAGGTTATTGTGTGGGTTGAATACGTTTCTAGCGGAAACTGTGTAGGAGGCCTTTTGTTTTGTTCGATATTCTCACATTTGCTTCTCTTCCGGGGATTTGAATTTAATATTAACTAGAATCCATCAAGTTGTTACGGTTCTCAAGACCGTTTAGCCATTCCTGTGTGTCGTGCTATCTTTATAAATTCACCCATTTGATAATTATCATGAAATTATACCGTACCTTCTGCTCCGTTCGTATTTGGATAAGTGTTAACAAAGTGTTTCTGTCACGAAAAATGAGCGCCAGAGTAATTCCCTCCCCCCAGCATAACGTACTGTACGTCTCAAAATTAGAAAAAAAACCTTTAATTATTATAATATTCGAGAAATAAAACGGGGTGTTAAAAATATTTGCATTATTATTATTATTATTTTAACCGATACTTTTATATAAATTCTAATCCAGTCTTTCCTGTTATTTAAATAAATTCCGAATGAAAATTCGGAGAAGCAACATTTCTTAATTGAAAAGTTCCTGATCTTATTAATAAATAAACTGCTAGTTACACTGGATATTTAATTTTATCGCCATAATGTAAACCTTTCTACCAAATGAAATCCGTATGAAAAGCGTTACGCAATTAGTTGTTTACAGTAATATAAATTATACAGCAAATTCTAAAATTTTTACGAAACAGAAGGGGATTACGCAAAATTACGCTGTCAAAAGAGTTAAAAAAAAATATGTTTTTAATAAGTAAAATAAGGTAACACATTTTCTTAGGGTACTATTCATAACAATAAAAATCCAAACTTGGAGGAAATTCGAGTATAGGAATATTATAAACAAGAATAAATTCGATGACTCAAATGTCCAGTATTCATTCTTTTAATTAATCACGTCAAAGTTTATTCAATTAATGTTCACGTCATAAATATTTACTCCTTCATCCATTATTTAAGCGATAGAAGTATTTATTAATACGTCTACTCTATAAAAACGTAAATATTTCATTTCAAAATGGCGTCGTAATGGAAGATGACATTATTTTTTTATGTGTATATTTCGACATCCTTTGTTCGCCAAGAAGCAACTTCATTCAAGGTCAGACGGACCATACTAATATTCTGGACGGGGAAAGGAAAGTAGAAGGAAAATTCGCGCAAGATAATTGGATAATTGCTCGCATGTAACGAATAATTACTTAATTTAAGCGCTACACTCGCCCCCGTTGCTGCTGGGTTAACTGAACGAAGAATCTACAGCCAGAAAGGATGTTTATTTACCAAGACGACACACTGCTGACCCATTTGTTATTTTTCCGGTTGGAGAGGATTATGGGTATATTTTATTATTACGATTGCTTAAAACTATACGGGGGGACAACATAGAAAAGAGGGGGAAGAGAGAACATATCATTTTATAGCTTACGTGAGCGTAGGGTATATATCGATAGGTTTGAAGTTGCGAGCAGTAGGACACGAACTCTAGTTATGTAAACACCAGGCCATTGTATAGCAACAGATACCATTTTTCTTTTTCAGCAGTGAGCATGGTCTCGGGAAATATTACGTGCCATTAACGAACTCAATGATAAAAATACGTTATACAATTAATACATTCGAAGAATTACATCGTTAATAATTTCCTGAAATATGTATTGAAATTATTTTTCGAGCCAATTTCGAAGATAATATGAAAAAACCAATAGTTACTTTCAATGTACGCTTCATAGCATCGACAAATAAATCTATTTACAGAAAATATTTTATACATGGCCTACTATTCGGAAATAAAGTTAACAAATGGCTTATTTCGAAACATTCGTTGTATCACGAATGAGTACAGTACACAACATTGCACGGTACTACAAATGTAGAGTCGAAACGGGATTTATTCTAAGTGACTTTCGCAGTATTCTAGGCACTTCTGTTACTTGTATTTTTGTATAACGAGAAGAAATTTTATTAAGAAGATATATATATATATATACACACACGGCGGAAAATGGCGTTAAGTATTTCAAATTAGGAAGTTTCGAATGTTCCCAGTCCATTATAAACGGATAATAAATAAGACAAGGCGTAACAATTCGTAGAGGAGAAGTACATCGGCGGTCGAGTGAAACAAAGCCACTGACCTCCTCCAGGTTTCCGGACAAACCATCGCCTAGCAACAGGCAGCATCCAATCAACAGCTGGGTTGGTTGCAGTGGAGGACAAGCCACAGCCCGCATCCAGTCTGGGGCGCTGCAGGGATTCTAACGTAGAGGCCAACTGATAAATGTCGGATCGTTCCATTCTTCTGAGGGAGAGACGTCCGGGATTCGACTCCTCCTCGTAACTCCTATTCCTTCCTACTTAAAATTTAGTATCGGTCCTACTTTCTACCCTCATTAGATATATATATATATATATAATTAATTAACGAAAAGGTGTATGGTGACATCATTAATACATCCAGATGACATCCCGAACTAGTCGTTCATCTTGATAGTAAACTAGGTTATATTTCCTCATTCGATTCTATTCCAAACGACTTGTTTACTTCAAAAATTATATCATTCTAAAAGGTGAAACCCGAATTCTAACAATACAACAAGGGTCAAGATATATTACCCCTACTGCCATCTGTCGATCATTACTCAAAGTAATAATTAGAAAAACATTGATAAAGATAATCAATAAAAATTATCATAAATTTATTACCTAAATAAAAATAATAATAATAACTGTTTATGTCATTAGTATTATCAATTATAATTTACTTTATCCAGTGATTATTTTGATCGATTACGTTACATTAAAACTTGATAAAAACTATTATTAAAAGTCATTAAATAAATCAGAAATATTAAAATTATTAATACAAAAAAAAAAGAATTTAATTTTGACAGTTTACGATGGTAAAAATATTGTATATAAGTTGTAAAAATATTCATAAATTTGTAACAGAAAATTGTTATAAAGTGATAACGATCGTATTATATTAATTTTTTCATACAAATTTTAATTAAAACAGTTTAATTTTTATCTAAAATTCACTTATCAACTTTTTTTCTGCAGGAAAAATCAAGCTATTTTATCGTTTAATACACGCGAATTTTGAAAAATTGACTATAATTTTATTCGAAATATATCTTCGTAGAGTTAAATGTAAAAAAAGAAAAAGAAGAAATTTTGATCAATGAGAGCTATTTTGGTCTTTCCTTTTTCTTCTTGTCCGACTTCGTCTCGGTCGAATAAGTTTTAACAGGAAAAGTGAGAAGGTAAAACTTCTCGTTTTCATTCACCAGAAGAGCAAAAAGGAAGTTCATAAATGACGAAAGATGAGATACTTGGGGGGAGAAAAAAAAAATGGAAAAAATTAATTAATTATTCAAGAAATT
Source organism: Centruroides sculpturatus (assembly GCF_000671375.1). Taxonomy (NCBI): domain Eukaryota; kingdom Metazoa; phylum Arthropoda; class Arachnida; order Scorpiones; family Buthidae; genus Centruroides; species Centruroides sculpturatus. Next base: position 265,721 of record NW_019385214.1, read on the forward strand.
TATCCAAGAAACAAAAGCTAGATAATAATTAAATTTTTACAAATGCATTTTACATTTCAATAAATGACTTCCTCAAATTACTTGTCATATAAGTAATTTGAGGAACTGCTTCTCTTATTTTATATATATATATATATGATAGGAGAAATAGTTTAATTATAATTATATATTTCAGATTATTTTTTAAGTAAAAGAACAAAAATCTATATTTAGATCAATTTATTTTGAGCCAATTTTCAATTGTTTCAAAATCAACTAGGTAATTTCCTTCAATGTGTGTATATATACACAGTATATTTTACCATAATATTTTTATTACTGATCTAGATTCATGTTATAATTAAAAATTACGAAAATAATTTTGTATGTATTTCATTTTATAATATAAATTCCAATTATTTCTCTACAACGAACAATGTTCAGAATACATAATTTTCAAATCACATAAACCAAAATAGAAGTGGAAATAATGCATTTAAACTGTAGTGTATATACTTATTAATTATTCGGCTAACTTATATCAATCTAGACTATAATTTTCGCACATAATTGTGTTATTTTATTACATATATATACCTAATATTGAATTTATATAGGTACAAATACAGTCGACCCCCCCTATAACACTGTTGATTTTTCCGTTTTATATGAATTCCATGTTGTACGAGTCATTTAGATTTTACAAATACGTGAGCCATTCACAATCCGGCACAACGTATTTGTAAAATCTAAGTGACTCGTAAAACATGGAATTCATATAAAACGGAAAAATCAAATGTTATAGGGGGGGTCGACTGTATTTATGTACCTATATAAATATTATTATAGTCATTTTTTAACGAATATATATCCAAATAAACTGAATTTTCATCATTACAACTGAATCAAAATAGATCTATTAATAGTAATAACACAATGCAATATTCGAACACAAATCTGGGATAAAAGTAATTCTACTTTACTTTTTATACATATTATAAGCATAAATTTTACAAAAAATAATAGGAAATGTTCTTACTACACAATTTACTTTAACAGTGAATTTACATATGACAATATTTTTAAAATTATAAAATTTAAAACAAAATTATTGAATATGAAAGACTAAAAAAAAAGACCATTATTTAAACAGAAAACATTAAATGATGGGTTAACGCCCATCATAATTTGCAAGCGATACACTGAAAAACAAAATAAAAAAAAAGTCATGTAAAAGGCAGAGGATTAAATTAATTTTATGAATTTTATTTATTAGAAATGTATTAATTTTGATTAATCTTGTATAATTCCTGCGTAGGCGAATAATTTATAAATAAATTAATATATATCGGATTTCTTATAAAATTGGTACCAATAATTGAACAAATTTATAATTAGCAGAATACATATAAATTTTGAATATTTCCTTACAATCCTCAAAATATATCTAATCGATTTTTTTTACTTTAAAATGACATATTTAAGACTAAAAAAAATTTAATTAATTAAGCTTCAATATATTTTAAATTTAAATCCATTTATAATTTATTGAGCAATTTTATTACACGTGGCCTACGTTAAGATCTTAAGATATAGGGTGTGCCAAAAGTCGCCGTACGTAGGGAAAATGTACCTTTATTTACGTGTTGGACATTTCTTTTAACAGTAGCATTCTTGAAAGGTATCTGAAAAACAATATATTTTAATATGTATGGCGACTTTTGGGATATCTTGTATAATAATAAACTATAAAATCGACGATGACACTTTGATTTTTGTCAATTTACTTCACGATTTTCGAAGAAATAATCACAAAAATACTTATTTACAAAGAGATTTTTGTAAAGAAGGAAATAAGACTAATTTTTGTTCAGTTTTTTTTTTTAATTTTTTGAATGTAAATAGCATATAATGCAATATTTTGAAGCCTAAAACTCTAAAAAATTGTTCACAAATTCATATTTATTAATGCTGATCCAATACAACGAACAATTTTCCAAAAACTGTTCACGTAACCGTATTTTTTTTTAAAAGACTAAATTAAATAAAAACAACTGCTGAATTTGTGATAACAACTGTTCGTACAATATGTAACAGGCTGCTATTTCACGATGTTATCTCTCTCACGTACCCTTTGTACATACAATACCAACAACAGAACGATTAAAATAACGACGAACACACAATAACCGAAAAATAATTTTTGAATATCGTCCGAAAACTATAATTAAAATTGATTCATTAAACAACTATTTTAAAATAATGAATTAGAAACGCTTAATCGAATGTTTTATTGATCGTCAGCGTTTATTATTATTTCCCAAAAGGCACTGAATCTGCTGAATCATCGACAAAATGCGACTGTAATAAATGCAGATGTAATGGAGTCGAATTGGACCCCTCTTGGTTTGGAGTCGGGCCTCAGTAGGCGTGGATCCGAATACCATTAAGGAAAAAAGAAACATTAAGGGCAGAAACCAATAAGTCTGACTACATCACTGTAAGTAAGGTTTAACAAATAAAACATTATTCAAGTAAATCGAAGTATCGAATTTGAGTCGAATGTTGTACAAAAACAATGGAAGACATTAATTTAAAAATCGTTAAATGTAATCATTCCGCCTTATTTAAAACACCGAATTTAAAAATTGTAGTAAAATGCCGTGCAAAGTAAAAGAAAAAAAAAAAGTACAGGAAGCTTTTTCCTTAATTAAAATATAAATTGTGACAAGAAATGTACGCGAATAAAAATTCTCTCTTCGTCATTTTATCCTGACAACCTTTTGCGATTAATAAATTCTTCAGTTGTCACCTCTTAATATCATTCAGAACTTCCCAGTTTTACCTGGTTATAAATCACTTGGTGTGACAAGGAAGTTCAACCTACTGGTTAAAATGGGTGAAGATTAAATGACTAATTTTGGGAGGAAAAACAAAAACTAATTCTGCTATAGAAAATTCCAAACAGCTTATGGTAGGTTGTCTACCAACCATTAAAGTTACGATTTTTTTCTGATAAAAATGCATATTATGACAGGTTATATCACCGGGTAAATGACCGAATATATCTGGATTCAAACTTTGTCGCATATTTCTTTTTTTTTTTTTATTTTATTATTAATATTATATAAATAAATTTGGATGAACTAATCACAATTTTTAAAAATTTGTCAAGAAGTTAACATAGAGCATATGAACATCTCCAACTACTTCACCTTAATGGATCCCCCCAGACCTTTTTCGGCCCCTACAAGTTTCGGGATTGTCCTTATTATGCTCTTATATAAAACGTATCGATCATTATTTTCTTTCGCACAAGAAATCCTTTTAAATATATACACATGTATACATTTCACGCAATAAACACACGAATTCATAAATGCATTGAGTGAGTTAAACGATATATGAAATGTACGGATGCATTGTACAAAATATATTTATAAAAATTACTCATACATCTCGTATATCCTAATAGCTTCTTCATTATGAATTATGTTATAAAGCGGAAATATACACTTATAAAAACATATACAAAGAACTATGGAAGGACAATGACGTTTTTATCCCTCTTGGAAACAGGAAATTCACCTAGAAGGTCAAGAATGTTATTCTCAAATGAATGACAATTGCAACTCCACCTAAACAGGCCTCTCTGACTCTATTCCGGATGCTACTTTAGGACGGATTGACGCAATTTACATTAGANGTTCAATTCGGTATGGTCTTATGCAATATGATATAGCCAAAAACTTGAGAACTAATGCTAAAAAATTTGTTAATGGCCAGATGGCATTCACACGCATCATGCAGATCGAAAAGTGGATCGTCACGAGTGGCATAACTCAATTCTCACTCCCAATCAGACGCACGCTCCTACTCCAACTAGGAGTGTAATCTCGTAAGACCAGCTCATGACAAGTAAAAGGATTTTAATATTTTACAGGCTGGAGTTTAACTGTACATTTATTAAGATTTTTAAATATATTATTAGTAAATTACCTTTATTCTTTATAAAGCATATATTTTACCATTTAAACAGATTCATTGCAATAAAAAAAAAAAAAGAAAAAAAAACTTGAAAGCAGCTATATATTTATATAATACACCTTTAAAATGAGATCATATCCACTTTTCATCTAAGAATATTTTAATTTATTGCTATTAAATACAAATATCATTATTAAAATTATTGAAAAACAAAATATTAATTACAGATTTTATAAGTTAGAGGATATCACAGACTATTTTGTATAGAAAAATTATTATTATTTGAGAATTAAAATGATTTTATACATAATTTACACTAATACTTTCATCTAAAATATACTATATACTTGTAAATGAATTTTGTGAACACTACCATCAGATTCTTACTTATTAGGAAAAACTGGGTTATGTCAATTGTTGAAATTAAGATCCAATTTATTCAAGGATCATGTTATATATTTGCTTCTAAGAGGATAACTTTTTTTGTGTAGGAGATAATGACCAAAGTTAAGAGGAGATAATTACAGTTATTTTCTCTTCATTACTTTTATAAATTATTTATTTCAGTATGACTGAAAAAAAGATGTGAAACTGTCTTAGTGGTAATATTGCTATGTAAAGTTTATTTATATTGAAATACTTTTTAAAGAGAAATTATAAGATTTTCAGAATTTATAGACAATCTGATGTAATCTGCTTTACACACTTAAAATTATCTTTGTAAATACTGTAAATTATTTGGGTATAAGTGTACTAACTTTCATTGAAACTTTTTGCAATAAAAACACAGAAGGTGGTTTCAATTATTTATTTATAGTGAATCAAATATTACATTAGAATTTACAATAATTTACTAAAAACAAATTTGAATTTATTTTATTTCATTGGATTTAAAATGTATCCATTATGTCCTCATGAAATATCGCTCTGTTCTATAAATGAAATAGTAGTAAATGTCATATTTATCAAAAAATTTAATTATTGAATATAAATTTTTTAAGAGAGAATTTCATTGTTCAAATGTCAAACTATTTATAATTAAAAAGAGAAATTATAATATTGAGATATTAAGTATGAGAAAGGACTGACAGTAGTAGAGTGCTTTTAAAAAAAGGTTGCCATTTTGTCTTTCAAAAGTAAAAACCTGTATTGAGATGTACTTCATTGACCTTGAGTTTATATCATCACTAGAAGAAAACATATTTCATTCCTTTTGTATTCAATTTTAAATAATGTGTTTATATATTTTCTTATTATTATTATTATTTAAAATTATTGTTTATACAATATTTTAAGTAAATCTATCTACAGATCTGTTCTTAAATTGATATATAATAAAAATCTGGTAAATTTTAAAATTACGATTATAATTTATATTTTTCAAAAAGTTTTATAACAAATGAAAATTATATACAGTATTTATATCGAATTAATAAACTGATAAACATTTTTCTCAAAGAATATAAAACTTTTTAAGAAAACTCAATTTATTGCATATAAAAATTTTCAATTTATTTATTTATTTGACTCCATTAAATTAATAGGAATAGGAATTAAACATTAATGTGTCATTTACAATTTAAAAACCATATTGTGTCATTAAAATTGGACTGTGTATTTTTGTTTGAACTTAATTTCAACAAATTGTTTTCAAACTCCATTTCATATTTTATATTAGTTTGTTTTCTTCATAGATTCTTCTATTAATCTTAAATAATGTAAATAGAAAGCAGTAAAACAACTGAGAAGTTTCATTTATAGTTATTTGTCTTCAGATTTCCATTATCCTAAAATTTTGAAGAGTTTTTGTTAAACTTCAATAGCCAACTTAATGCTTCCTACTTTACTAGCTAATTTATATAATCATGTTGATGTATTTGTTGGAATTGCATCCAAAATAAAATAATAAAAATTGTAAATAATAGTTTTAACAAGTAAATAAATAAATATGTACCATTAAAATAACATTTGTGAAAGCAATATTAAAAATTTATGTAAAACTTTAGTATGATGTTGCTAATATATACAAAATGTGATTATAAAAGGAAATCGTATGGTTTACATACAAATCTCGAAAATTTAGTATTGTAAACTATTGAATTGTTAATAGAATTTTTCTTTTAGGTTCAATTGATGAACAAAATTCAGTTAATCTTGACCTGAACTGTATAATGTAACTATTATAACTTTTGTCATTATTAAATGTAGATTAGTTTATATTCAGTAATGACAAGTAACTAATTATATATCTTTTTTTCTTTTGTTTAACTTAATGTTAGTTGGATTAGACATTCTACAGTTAAATTAATAAATAAATAATCCATATTTCCATAACTTGTTTAGTTCCATAAAAATTATTTATTTTCAATTGATTTTAATATCAATGATACATTTTTTTTATTTATTATATCACAACAATTACTGAAGCATTTATAATAAAAAATGTTGGCCAGATGGTTTAGATTATAAAGGATTTACATACTACTTTAGGTAATCTTTGGTTGTGGATATGTAACCTAGATATACTGGTCCCATTTCTCACTACTCTGTAGAGGGTCTGACTAAATCTTTGTCTTCTAGACATACAGTAAACATTTCATGTACTGTATATAAAGTTTATTCTACAAAGATTCATATATAATCTTTCAAACGTAAACATCCAAAATTTACATACATTTTCTCTATACTTATCAAATATATTTATTACAAACTTTCATTCTAGATAAACATTTATATATTATATTTAAAATTTAAAAAAACAAGTATTTATGTTTCATAATGCATATATCACTGACAAAAATATAACAAAATATCCATTAATAAGCATCATTCCAAGAATAACCTTACAGGTTTCCCTTGGATACAATTCTTACTTTAAGCACCATAACATGGAGAAATAATAAATTTTCCTGAAACAAAGGATGGAATATGGACAATCTTTTCCAGATGAGAGATCATCTCATCATTATGGTAATAATAGGCAATGCAACACCTATAACTGGAATAGTAAAAATTAGTTTAATTTTATTGTCAATCTCTGTTGATGGCACTCTCTAAAAAGAAAAAAAAAAATTCCATTTCTAATGCTACAAATGAAAGACAAGTTTCCAAGAGTAAGTCTTAGCTTATGCTTGTATTTTACAGTGAAGGGAAATAAAAATAATTTAAAAATCAGTATTTTCAGTCACTTTTTATGTTTTTTTAAATTGTTAGATATTTGTAAATAACTCTGTTAGTAACGATTTAATTCACAACGATATTTATTTTCAAATCAATAAATTTTGTTATTTTAATAAATTTATTAATTTTAAAAATAAATAACCTTGTTAATGATGTTATGCAAGAACAGAAATAATCAATTATTGATATTGTTAAGTTATATAACATAAGGATAATGTTATATAACTTAACAATATCAGTAAAAGTGACATTTCTTTTTGAATACAGTATTAAGTAGACATCAAAATCCTTTCATTATTATCAAACTATTACTGTCATAATTGTCAGATCTCTACAATTCAATTATCTCAACTTTCTGAATTTTATAAATCAATTTATTTTACATTCATTTATTTAAATTTATCTACTTTAAAATAAACTTAATTAAACTAAAATTTGATTACAACAGTTGTTTGTTACTGTGTATGTACTGTCTACTTGGACCTTGTTTATTAATAGGACTTATTATACTGGTATAGTTTCTGATTAGCAAAAAGTGATCTTAGTCAAAACAAAATATCCTTATTTTTACTTATGAATAAACGAGGTCCAAGTAGACAGTATATACACAGAAATATAAAACAGTAAGGACATAGAGGTAAAAAAAATTAAGTTGTTTGTTACATTATTTTATTTTAATATTTAAATTCTACGTATGCATCAAATAGTTACTATTAATTTCTATATAAAATTCAATATTGTTTCCAATTTTCATTAATGTAATTTGAAAAAAGTTTAATAAACTAAATATAACTGATAATTATCCATGTTGTTATAAAATCTTATTAATTTATAACCTACAGTATTTTATGTCATATAAGACACCCTATTTCATACAGAATTTTTAGGAAAAAAGTATTTAGTATATTTAATTTAAGCCACTCTGTGCCTTTGGCACATGACCTCAAATTTTTTTTTACTCTATTCTGGTTAAAAAAAGTAAAATTAGAATGCCACACTTATTTATCAGGGAAGAAGAGCAGTTTAAAAGAAGTCATTTACAATTAAAATTTACCATTAGAATATTCTACAAGAATATATGATAAAGTTGCTCAGTTATAGCATATAATATACTGAATAAAAATGTTATTGTATAATTAAAAAGTTTGGCTAGGTAGAAGTTACCTCTAGCCTGATTAAGGCTGTTTGGGAAATTCATTAGTATGTAGGAGATCTTCACATTTAAGAAACAGGGTGAGTTTTTTAGTTCCTTTTTGGCAAAAGTTGAATCTTATATATTTCATAAAACTGATAATTATATGAAAACTTTATTGAGTTATATACTGTTTAAAAATAGAAATTAATTACTAGATGCTGATTAACATTATTTTCATCATAACAAATTTTAAATTTCTTTGAAACTATTTATTATGAATATTTTATGTATCTATAGTAACCTGTATAAAATTCTTTAGCATTTGTACACTTAAACTAATAATCAATTTTTCAAATTTTGTAGATTTAAATAATTATTGAATGGATCCAATCAAGATTCATGAACAACTTATGCATATACTAATAAATTTTTCAGCAATAATATGCTAATTTTTGGTAATTAATTCTTAGAAGACTTATTAATTTTAGAATATTCACATATGTCAACATTGAACCTAGTATGCAAGATGTTTCTAGCTAAAGGAGGTTCTGAGAGTAAATCTTAAGGGTAGTAATTTATTACATGAAAGATTTATTGCTTAAATAATTACTTAAACTACATAAACATAAAAATACTTTCCAATCATGTTACAATGATAATGTTTATATTTTAAAGAAATAACAAAGCTGCTATCAGCAACAACTTTTAGAAAAACCTTGCCCCTTCTTTATATCGTTTTTATACTTCTAGTAAGATGTGGCAATCCACATTTATTTGTATTTAAACAGTATTCTATATTTGCATGCATTGGATAGCAGATTTTTACTTTTTATTAATAATATAAATTATTTATATAACATTTAAGTACAGCTGATATTTTATATTAACTGTTAGATCTACATTCATTGAATATGTAATTAATTTTAGTGCAGTAAATAAATCACATGTATAAAGGACCAAACTGAAATACACTACAGATAAACTGAATTGCATTAACACACAAACATCAAAACAGTTCTTATTAAATTTCCTTTATTAAGCATTGTCTGTAATTGCATCTAATGAATACTGTATACTAATATTTGGAGATATAGAGGTTGATCACAGATTTTCTACAGTGCTTTATCCCAAAGCCTTTTCAGATTAACAGTTTTGATGGATCAACTGGATACCATTTCACATTATAAATTTTCTTTTAGAAGCCATGGCTAGGATTAACCAGTTAATTAATGCAAGTAAAATGAGCTAAAAATTACATAAAATAGAGGATTAGTAATTACAATGCAGATAATCCAAGTTAATGTGTATTACATCCAATGCCATCTATGATCATTCAGGGAATGAATCCGCTAGTTATGGGAATTGAAATGACCTTTCATAACTCTGAATTAAAACAGGTATAGGAAAATTGGCAGTGAACCTACATTCCCTAGCAAAATTATCTTTCATAAATTCTACAAAAACTTAATTCAAATTTCATTCACCACGAAAATAATGTAAGTATTTAACATGAAAGGCATGTCTTCTATGCACAGCTAAAATTAAGCTGGAATATAAAAGATGCCAAGAAAAAGCTAATTTTTCCTAAACAGTTTCACCTGTATTATTATCATTTTGATAGCAAAAAGAAAATCTAATTAAAGTTATGAACTTGTTTACACTATGTAGTGTGTGAGCAGTGCTTAAATTACCTTTTATAAAAAAAAAAAGCTAGCTTCATTTGCATCTGTAGAATGTCTGCAATTCAAATGACAGCCTTGATGGCTAAACTAAATTAATTCTTTCTGCAAAATTGCCTGTCACATAATTGTAGAAAAGGTATAATGCAAATTTCTGAGTAATGTTTTCATTAGATACAATTCCAGATAATGCTGAATAAATTTAACAATAATTACTTAATATGAGTACTTTGAGAGGAAATAAAATGAATTATAAATTCATTAAATGTCCACTATTACAATGCATTAAAAATTAGATTGTGATTTTTGAGCAATTTTGCTAGTATAGTTCTACATTTTACAAAAGTTTCTTAATTAATATCTATGCTAATTATAACTAAAATAGCTTATTTTGAAAATTAAACTGTATACATTACATTATCTTAAAAAATGCATTAAAATGAAGATCTTAAGCTATTAAAGGTTTTGTTGTAACAAAAAATTAACTCTTATTAAATAATAGAGCTATTTACACTTCACTGATTCATTTTAAAGATGTAAAAACCTGCCAAACATTTTCATATTTTTGGCTTTACTGTTTTTTTTTACGTAAATAATTTAATTATAAATTTTACTTTCAGATTATAAACTTTAATTAAAAAAAAAAAGAGTAAAAACTTGTCTAATGGAAATCAGTTACAGATATAAACAATTAAACTAAACAAAGTAAGATCTTGTTTTATGCAGAATTGATATATGCTGGTTTGTTTTCTCACAGATGGCAAATGATTAGGTTAACCACTTTTAGTGCCACTGAATCCAAATCAATTTAGTATAACGATATTTTTTTTCTGTATATCCAAAAATATCAATGTTATTCATTATAGTAAAAACATAAGTAAAATGTTTCACACACATTTGAATGTTTTTTGGTAAGCACAAATTTACAATTTCATTTAATATGGTAACTGCTTACACACAATCTGTGTAAAGCAATGTTATATTGTATACGAATAAAAAAAAACAAAAATGAGCAAAAGGAAGCTTTGATTTAATATTATACCATATTTATTTTGATGTCCTCTTCCAAGGTAAGTATTATCAAAGATTATCTTAATTAGTTTTTCTCTTCTCTTAATTTGACTAAAATGTTATCATTTATATTTAATTTCCTGAGATTAATATTTAAAACATTTCGGTAAATAATTTTCTATTAGTATAAGAAATATTTCAATTTTATGAAATAATGCTGTTTTATGCAATTCTGGTAAGTTTTAAGTAGTACATGTAATCATTTTTGGATATAGCATTACAAAATACAGTTATATAGTATTACATTAACAAGTTTAGGTAACCCAAGTTTATTATTTTATTGCCAAATATTTTAATGAAAAATATTAAACTTGATGTATAAACTAGATATCTAAATTATATTATATTTTTATCTTAATAATGTTCTTCCAATTATTCCATAACAAGCACCCTTTTATATTCTCCTTTAATTATCGATTCGTTATGTATTTTTTTTTTTTAAAAAACTTATTCACAATTTCAATACAACACAGTTCAATTCGGTATGGTCTTATGCAATATGATATAGCCAAAAACTTGAGAACTAATGCTAAAAAATTTGTTAATGGCCAGATGGCATTCACACGCATCATGCAGATCGAAAAGTGGATCGTCACGAGTGGCATAACTCAATTCTCACTCCCAATCAGACGCACGCTCCTACTCCAACTAGGAGTGTAATCTCGTAAGACCAGCTCATGACAAGTAAAAGGATTTTAATATTTTACAGGCTGGAGTTTAACTGTACATTTATTAAGATTTTTAAATATATTATTAGTAAATTACCTTTATTCTTTATAAAGCATATATTTTACCATTTAAACAGATTCTTGAATAATTTTTTTTTAATTATAGTTAAATTTCGAGCTTATAGCCTATTTTTCATTGTCATCAATAATTTCTATTGCATTTCATTAAATCTTGAAAGTAGCAGTTCATTAATTACATGTACAATTTTCAATGAAATTGCGGCCCACAGCCTTCTTGTGTACAATGATGTACTTTTGGCAACTTCCCTCTCGTTTAATTTCGTGTACAATAGTTCATAAATCTCCTAACATCGAAGAAATGACTCTGCAAATATTTTCTGATGATAAATACCCCTATAAAACAAATTCGTATGCCATAAAGTCCACGTAGACAATGCCTTGACCCCTTCCCTCCTATCGTGTACAATGTATTTTTCACCCACTCCCCTTTAAACTATACATTTCCCCACAATTCAAATTGTACTGCGTTCCTTTGTATTATTTCTTATGCACGTATAACTTATATTTGATTTTTAACAAGGGAATGAATTGTATATACACGTGTATCTACAATACAATACACATGTATATAAGATAATCTAATACCGCACTTAACATTTCACGTAAAGCCGGAATATTTCTCAAGTTTCCTTTTAATTGAAGGTTCGTCAATTCCACTATGTTACGTGTTCTTCTATTTCATGTATGACATAGACAATTAAATATACTTACTTGAACAATACAAGTAGAATTTATTTAACTATCCTTAAGATATTATACAAAAAACGTGTTCGTCTTTTTCGGTTCTCCCGCCAACGATATTTTTAGTGTTGCCACTTCTTGCATGATAAAGTGATGGAAATTCTCAGATTTTGTGGCAATTTACAAAAACAGAACCAAAAATATACATTTTGAATTTTTTTAAATTTAAATAAAAATAAAATTATTATAATCTCTTTTTTTAGAAATCGTAAATACTTTGCATTTATTTTTTTAAATAGACATCTAAATAGTAAGATATTAACGCTGTAGTGTATAATGATTTTAACGTGATCTTGAACCTTAAATGCTCATCAACGGGAGAATGGATAAAACCACCGAACACTGGTAGATAATGGTGAATTCCCTCCTCTCCAACAAGCTTTCCACGTGGAGTTTTTCGGGTTTTATTCGCGTTAGTAACACCTAAATAGGAGCCAGTTTCCCATAAAAGACCTCCCGGGAGCATCTCACTCGGCTGATTGCCGTATATAAATAAAATCAAATTAAATCAGTGACGTTATAATTTATTATGGGTACGTATAGTTCGAATTGGGGCATCGTTTTCCTTCTTTGCTATGTATCCGGGCCGCTTGTAAAGTGAGAAAGTTGAGCGTAATCAATTACAGTGTGCTATGTGCAGCGTGAGGAGCAGCCATATTTTCGTTTACTTAATCTAGTTTTTCTTAATTCGCTCTTAATTCATTTCATTAATAGATTGAAAATCTACATGTCATAATACGTCTGCGATTACGGCCGGAGGACCGAGCGGTCAAAGGTGTCATCCTACCGCACTTGAGGAAACCGGAAACGGATCTGGTTGGTTCGAGAAAAACCCAGGAATTTTGGGAGATGGATATATCGGTCAGTCCCGCGTCACCCGCCTGCTTCATTATGGGCTTGCCGATCTCGTGATGGGCTTGATTCTCTTGATAACTCTTTCCGCTCGGTGGGGTCTAACAGGACCTCTTAGTGCCCACAAGCGGATAAAGTAAAAAAGAAGAATTCTTAATTGGAGTAGAAAAGGGTATTTTAGATAGCTACAATGGAACAGAAAAAGTGAAAACTAAAAACAAAAGGAAGTAAATCAAAATTGCAAAAGACTATCACTTATCAATGTTGATAACCTTCTTGTGACAGTTGTATGCAAAAACAGAACCAAAAATAGCGGCCGGATGGCAGCCTACCACTCTGGGAGATCCGGGTTCTAATTCGAGCAGGTCGAAAAAATTCTCAGGAATTTTTCGGGGGGTGGTCCGCTCAGATATGTCGGGCCCCGTCCCTCACTATCCGGCTACTCCATTGTGGGCCTGGCCGAACCCATAATGGGCTTGCAAAAAGAGACCGTCTTAGTGCCCGCAGGGCAAAAAGAGTTAAAAAAAAACCAAAATTAAACTAGAATCAAAAGGTGTTATGTATAGTCGTTTTTACCAGTACAGAAAACAACTCATTTACAGAAAAAGGAACGTGATATGAACATTCAAATGTAACACGATCTTAGGTTTGATATTAAAGGTTTTCATAAAATAGAAAAAAAATTGATTGTAACCAATGAAAGTTATCTCTGAACTATAAATTGTGAATGCGTCAAGGAATTCTACAATCTATGGGGCGTAAAAAAGATTTCCATTTGAGAAGTTTGTCTTCAAATGGTCGAGTCTATATGGAAGCAAACCTCTAGCTGAAAACCCGATGAAATGCCCATTGACCCGGAATCGGGTCAATGGGCATTTCATGTATTTATTCTGAGTGATGTTGCTACAATTTAATCTATACAATTTACTACAATAAGTTTAATTTATGTCTTTTTAATTCCATTATTTTTAAAATAATCACTAACATTAAGATTTGTCAAATACATATTGATGAAATAGCAGGTTAGTGCCAACAAAACGGAAAGAATAAAATGGAAAAAATTTGAGTGATCGGCCACAATTTCGTCCATTTGGACTTATTTGGTCGGCAGTGGAAGGAACGAAGTTCTGATCCATACTTCCACAATAACTTATATAGTGCGGATAGGATATAAATCCAAATTCTTAAGATGGTAGATTGAAATATCACTTCTTAGACTGAAATATCATTATGGATTCATTCAGCTCGGAAATAAGAATCCCAAATTACTAACGGTAAACGAATATTTTTATATATCCAGGTCAGGCTAGCTATGAAAAGTTGTAAAAATCTGATTTTGAAACGAAAATCCCGTCTCGTAACGTGACAAGCCGCCGCGTTATCTAGTCGAAAGTGTCAAATTAAAAATTCTTCAGAATAGCGACTCTATTGTAATAGAAACGTCGACGAACGGATGGCCACAAGAGCTCTTACGACAGAAGAATAACAGACAATCGAGTGGAAGGTCATTATAGATTTCATTATAGATTGGACTACAATCGGTGAAAACAAGTTTATTTTCTTAAATTGAAACACCATTTTTTTTCTTTTTGTATATTATGATTCTATGTAAAAAATTAACAAAATTTATCTGAAACATTTCTTCTGAAAGATGCATTTATTAGAAGTATAGACGTTTGAAGTTTTATGTGGCCGCCACATCTTTAACACGGTCTGCTGGCCAGTGTCGGCCCGAGGCAAGTTTTAGGATGGAGCGAGATCCTATTATGGCGCCCCCCTTGGTTGCCTCTAATTTATACCCTTTAATTTTCTTTACCACTGAGGCGTCCCCTAGGACTTAGCGCCTGGAGCGGCTGCTCCGTTCGTCCTATGGTAGGGCCGGCTCTGCTGCTGGCATTAGTTTTGTATTAGTTCATTATTTAGAAAAATGATTCCACCTAATAATAGTCACCTAGTAATTTATTTTAACAATTTTCTTCCTGTATTCAGTGAACTTCACAGATATCTACGGGTTCACGGGTACAGTACCTAATGTAGCTGTTGCATAAAACTTCAAACGCTCATAACTTCATATATTCCGAAAAATTGTTTTACTTAACAGCTACTTTGTTTTGAATATAGAATCATAATATGCAATAAAAATGGCGGTTCCCATTTAAGAAAATGAAGTTTACTTCGTTTTTTTTTTCACCAATTGTAACGGCATCTAGGATGAAACCGATAACCCATTTTGTGGTCCCCCTTGGAGTCTAACATTTTTGGTTTAAAACACTAAGGTTTAGGTGGACTGACCTTAATGAGCTGTTTTAAAATTCACACGCATTTGAAAACAAATAACTTTATGGTTTTTATTTTTATCTACGTTTTACCGAGATACCGCGGTACACTAGGGTGCCACAATGACACCTTAAGGATGCCGCGAAACAATGATGAGCAGCAACACAACATTTTTATGTGTATTATTATTGTATATCCACATGAAATTCAAATTATAAATTATTTAATACCTTTGTAACGTTGTAGTACACGTAAAAAGCGTTATGGTGCTGCTCATCACTGTGCTTAGCGGTTCTTGGGGTGTCATTGTGGCATCCTAGTCTGCCGCGGCACCCTGCTTGAAAATCACTAGGTTAAGGTGCCATACTATCAGTCTGTGGATCCACGAACGAATCTGAGCAGTTGAAAAACCCTAGAACTTTTAACAGGGTTCTTCCAGGATTTATCCCAAATTTTTCAATGAATCTATTATGGTGGGTCTAATTCTGGCAGTGTAAAATAAAAACGGGGAGTGATGTCTCGATCAAACTTTCTCGTCCCTCGCCATCTCATCTACATTAGCCGTTCCCATTTTGGATTAGTTCCAGCCTAAATGGGCGTAATTGAGTTCAGCCTTCGTGTTAACCAATTAATTATATATTATTATGTTAAATATAAATATATTTATTTTTTATGTAAGTTGTTTTTACAAATATTTTTAATGTAGGTATTATTAAAAATTCATAAATTTAAATATTTATTTCTCCCCTCTCTCATACATATGAGAGAAGCGAAACATTCAAAGTTCTTTAAGAAAACTAAATTGTAATTATACTAAATTATCATTAATATAATTATAATTAATTACATTAAAGGTAATAATTTTTATTCATTTTAATTGTTATACAAATTTAAATTTAACACTTAGAGGGAAAGAAAAGTTTAAGAGGAGCTTTAACTCCAAACAAGTCGGAGAATCTGAATATAAATTATTTAAAATTTATATCTCTCTTTACCCTCTACTCTCATTTTAAGTCAATAATTAATTGATATTCCTTCAGTTAAGTTCAATAATAATATAAATTCAATCAGATGGTAGTATACATAAAGGAATGAGATCTACTTAGGTGGCAGCCAAAGGGCTGTTAGGAAGACTGGGCTTTATTCTTATTTTGGGAGGATTCCTTGTTTTGTATCTGCCAAATGATTTCCTGACAGAAAAATTATATGACATTAGAAAGGGAGTCAACGAAAAAATCAAATACTGCGGAAGTGCAAATGGATTTATTGCAAGAAAATATATTTACAAATATAACGTAAAAACAATCGAATTGTTATTTTTATCGTCATTCGTTTTAAATTGCTGGTTTAACAATTTTAAAATAAATATTTGACAATATACAAATGTCTTTCAACTGTATGTATATCTAGAAAAATATGAAAAATTATGTCTCTAATAAATTATTATTCATTTTCCATTTATGTCAACAGAGTGGCAGATCTAGAAGTAAATCTCATAGGCAATTTTTAGTTCGTGTAATTAAATAAACATAATTACAGCGTTAAAAAATGTAACAAAATTTAAAAGTAAAGATAAAAATATTAGAATATAATCTTATCATTAAAAAAATAATACTAATAAAGCATGGATTAGCACCAAAAATTTTCAGTGGGCGATCACCCCTTTGGCTGCCTCTCCGATCCCTACTCCATTATCAGTATGGAAACTTGAATAAATAATTTTCTTTTATTATTATACCATAAAACAAAATATTCATTGAGCAAATACAGAATTTAATTTAAAAATATATATATATTTAAACATAAATACTGAGGATTAGTAGAGGATAAATGCTGTTAACATTATGTTCACGACGAACAGATGGCGACACATTACAAGCAATCGAACGTTTATACATTACAGTAAAACCTGTATATGCCAGACTCGCGCTGTACCTAATATTCTCTCCAGTTTGGAAGGTTTCCGTTTTGAACAGGTTTTACTGTATTAATATATCACTGTATACTTCTCTGTGCTATATTAAAGCACGCCACTAATATATACATAATATAAGCTGTATTAAATTCTTATATATGTGAAAGACGGATATTTGATTGGTTAGATGTGGCATTTTCGATGTTTATTTGTTTATATGTATATTACCAGATTGCCTAGCGTTGTCCGGGCGAAAAGTAATAAGGTCAAACATTAAAATTAAAATCTGATGAAAAGTTTGATTACTTTATTATAACCCAAATCGACGTTAAGTTCAGAAGATTCTACATTCTTTGAAAGTATTACTGAGATGTGATTTATGAATTGTGTGATGCCTTCATTAATTTATTATACAATGCTTACTTACACGACAATAAAGCTTTAAATTTAAATTGTCATAAAGTGTCAAAGGAGTGAAATCAGGGGTATTCACGATAACTTATATCTTCTACTGGATTATAGAGAGTAACTCTAAAAAATTTGTTACTATGCCAAATTTCGATTTTTAATCTGGTCCTGGGATATTAAACGAAATACGAACACACGCATGCACTCACGCACGCGCTCGCATACACGTACCCGATTTTACCCGGTGTTTTTTGACTTAAAAATCTCGACGTTTTTGACTCTAAATCCAAAAAATCAAAGAAAAAAAAACATTTGATACGATTACAATACTTTCCCTTGTTACGTTAAAAGTAAAAAAAGTCAAAAAGAAAGATTATAATTAATAGGAAATCATAAAATTAACTTGTTTTCGAGGATTGACTACAAACAATGTTGCCAACTAGAATTTCCACTTTTTATTCCTACTCTTGTGACTGCTATTGGCAAGTGAATATCAAGTCTCACAATTTTCTATAAGTTTTAATTGATATCTCTATGAAATGGAACTGGCAAGACAATTATTTCTTTCAATTATCTTAATTTTATCCCTCGTTACAGGTAAATTGTACTTAAGTTCTATATTAATTAAGTTTTAATGTATTAAACAAATGAAATGAATGATAATTATTATATGATCGTATAAACATTTAGTGCGTTATCTATTATTATAATCAATTTTGTTGTTTATATATTAAATACTATTCAATATCCTTGGTTAAATCATAAATATTACGCTATTTTTCTATACTTTATTTCATAAAAAAAACTTGCCAAATGTTTAAAATGTTAATTAAAACATATATCGGAAAAATTGTAATAGAATTAATTACTGTGTATAAAATTGCATGCTTATAAACATGATAAATAATTCGTAAAATTAGATCAGTTGCTGGGAGTGATAGCACATTGCATACAACATTGATGCGCGTGTTAAGGAGTAAAACTATGATGAGAATCAACCTCCATTTTATCTATTATTTGGGGGATTCTTCCTGCAATTGTACCAGTCATTATGAGTGAAACTTATTTGATTAACTGACTATTTTTATTACTTTTCTATAAGTCTTCAACACCTCAAAAAATGAATGCATGTTGTGTTGTTCGTCCATTCTATATACTAAGTGTCAATTAAAATATTAATACTTTTTACTGTTTTTGTATATATTTAGTATATTAGATAGATAGTTATATATAGATAAGATAGGATATGTTACACAGTGCTTCTCAACCGGTGTGCCGTGGCACACTACTATACCACGAGCCATTCCAGACGTCCCGCGAGATAGATTGAAAAATTAAAACAGCAAATTTTTAAATTTGAAATAAAATAAAAAGTTCTATGGATTATGAATTGTATTTCAGAAGTTTGCATACTTCTCTATGATTCTTGATTTATACAGTGCTTTATTATTCGTGAAGCTCTATAAATAAACTTTTGCACAAGGATCAAATTCTCTTAGTGGGTTACTAAGTGTGCAAACATGCTTAAATTTACAAAAGATTTTGTTCACCCGCTTTGACTGACTGAAAGCCATTCCACGACAATACCGGCCATTTGTAATTAACCTATTAGCATAATTAATAAACTGTGTTCTTCTCCTGATTATAAAAGTGTGCCACGAGTCTAAACGATTGAGAATCACTAAGCTAGTGAAGTCTTTCCATTTTCATTGCCACATAATAAAGGATGATAACGGAAGAAATTGTAATAATGCAATAAATGATAACAAAAAAGAAATAACACACAAATAAAATATTCGAAACGTTTAAAATTAATGTAATATAACACAGATTTACTTATGAATTAAGTTTGACTGAGCTCAATTTTAGCACTTCTCGCATTGAGAGCATACTTTATTGTACTTCTCGAAATTTATTGAGTAAGTTACAATTTAAGTAATTTATAATTAAAGACATTCGAAAGATAATTTCGCTTTCGGTCAATGTATAAAGTATGCCGCAATCATTTAATTTATACGTTAAAAAATTAATTTATATTTAAAAGTTGTAGGTTTTGAAGATAATAATCACGCTATGATTTCTGATAAAATAATTTCTTTAATTAAAAGATTACTTATTATTATACAGTATATTCACTACAAAAATTTAACCAATAAAATAATTCCAGCAACCAGTTGAATAATTTTTCTGGCTGTTATGAGATTTTATTTAATAAAATACATTTGTAATCATTTGAATTAACTTTCTGTACAATTTATTACTTTGTTTGTTCACTTGTCCAGTTGAATGATAAATATTTATAACTTTTATCGGATATGCAATCATTGCAGAGTCGATTTTAGAGTTTGCTTATAATGTTTTAAACCGTCCGGAGCTGATATAATGAATTATAGAAAACTGAATATTTTTAAAATTAACTTTGATTAAGTTTAGTTCTTATTCTTCAGTTCTGTATAATAGGAAAAGTTTCACACATGTTAGAAACTGAACACCTGCTTGTTTTCAGTACGAAAGAACGTCGTTGTAATAAGAAAACTCTGTTTAATATTCACTAAAAATATACTCAATCCTTATTCTTTCAACTTTATATTATTGTGACAATGTCGAACTATAATTTTAAATCATCATTTAATTTAAATTACATCTTCGTTAGGTAAAAATTTCTCTTTTGTCTTTCTAGTTTTCTCATTGAACTGCAAACTGGGAGAATGTTTATGTTCGTTTAGCCAATGTATTATTTCCGAAACAAATCCAATAAATGTAAGTCAAAATATCATTTTTT
Source organism: Centruroides sculpturatus (assembly GCF_000671375.1). Lineage (NCBI taxonomy): Eukaryota > Metazoa > Arthropoda > Arachnida > Scorpiones > Buthidae > Centruroides > Centruroides sculpturatus. The sequence continues at coordinate 286,476 of NW_019385214.1, forward strand.
ATATTCATAATTATAATTATTAATATTTAAGAATCTAGAAAAATATTTGAAATAGTTTCTGATTCATATTCTCGATACTAAAATTCTTAAATATCAATAATTTAATACAACTACAATGTAATTCTTCAGTTTAAAATCTCTAAAGGAGCTTTGAAACGGTTGAAATTTTAAGATTTGATTTCGATTCTTTCATCTTTAAAATCCAACAGTTAAAAACTTGCAGCTAACAAATGGTCTTCTAAAATGAATGCTACCATTTTAAATTACTGTAATTATTTTAATTATTATCTGTGAAGTATGCAAAGTATATCTATAGATAGAGTAACTGTCAGAGTTTTAGCTCCCATCTGAATTCAAATGCCTTGTTTTCTACTACCTCCAGGAAGCCCACGATACTTACCGTGTACATTTAGTTAAATTTAGATAGAAAACTGAATAGTTTGCTAGTCCCTGTTTCATCTATTTAATCGAAGTTATAAAATAAATAAATAAATATATTTTCCTCATCGACAATGCAATAAAAATGCTATTTAGGCATTCATTAATCATAGAAAATATATTTAAAATTTAATCAAAAATTTTATTCTCTGTTTATTATTAATTGAAAACATGATTATATAAAGAATAAAAGACGATCGTAATATAACACTTATTATTGACGTATGATATTGATTTTCTTTACTTAAGGAAAACTTTCTCATTATTAATTGTAGGTACATTTTTACTTTTATATTTAATTCATAGAGGAAAAAGTATTTTATTTAATTCGTAATTTTTATCGGTTTTATTCTATATTATATAATTATTATAATTATTGAGATTCTTATGCAGAATTATAACTACAGACTATTGTATTACTGACATGAAATTCTACATCACTAATTTGTCTATTAAGGGCGTTTCTGACCTGTGGGCATTTAGCATGATTTGATTAATTGAGTTGTTTATGCAAAATACGAACTTGTGGCAACTGCCGACCGGTTTAATAATTATAAATAATATATAATGAAATGATAAAATTAAGAATCAAATCATTATTTTCTAGCTTTTGTACTGTAGAAAATTGGAAATTTTCTAATATTTTCCTGTTAATTGTGAAAGACTTGCCAATTTTCTAAATTCTAATTTAAGTAAAAGAATAGAATAACTTTGATAAGAAGACAATTTATGTTTATAATAGTATGTTGGCAATTACAGATAAACAATTGTACAATTGTTCTGAAATTTTAAAGTTATGTTAACGAGTGGTTATAGGAATAATGATTCAAAAAATTTCATATAAAAACTATCAATCATGGAGCAAAAATAGATTCAAGGATCAAAAACTGAATGAAATTCAATACAGAATTCAATATTTTATTTATAAATTTCTATAAAATTTACAGTCGAACAATTACAGTAAAACCTGTTCAAAGCGGAACCTTAATAAAAATGGAAACCTGCCTAATAAAACTGGAATAATTCTTAGAAACTCATAGATTTTCTGCGTTAAAAGAAACCTGTTTAAAACGGAAAAATATTCGGTACCGTACGACACAGGTTTCACTGTATTTTGCCAGTAACATTATGGTATTTGATATGTTATAATTACATGTTGTAATTCAATTTCGCATGTTTTCTATTATAATAGTAAAAGAAGATTCAATAAAATTAAGAAAAAGAGTAAATTATATGCTCTATTTATAGTAAAAACTTTTATTATTAAATTTATTCGTGTATATAATATTATAAATTTCTTATAAATTAGTGCTATCTGTTTATTTTAGAACAACTTACATTACTACAATTTTTAATACTGCATAATTCTATAATATAAAATTTTAAAAATAAAATTGCAAATAACTTTCCAAATTTTTCTTGAAAGTAAAAATATATTTATTTAAAGTATCCTTGAATATTTTCATACCAATTATTAAGCAATAATTAATGTCGTTTTATAAAGAGAGAAGTTATTCAATATTTTTGACGGTTTGCCTGTCAAATATAATGAATAAGCCTTTGATTTATAAGTAAGCACCTGGAGCGGTTAAATAATAAAATATCTATATTTACATTTCAAAATTGACAATTTAATTTTTTTTTCTATCATAAAGATAAAACATACATAAGTCTCATAAATTCACAACAAACAAAAAATGAATTCATTAACACACGAAAAAATCCAGCAGTGTATATAATGATTAAACATTTTTATATTATTAACTAGCTGTTACCCGCGATTTCCACTGCGGAGGTTTTGCAAGCAAACCCCATTTATATTCTGTATTTCAACAACTATAGTAATTGTTATATAACACCTACCGCCGAGAATGATAAGAATTGCCGAGAATCAAACGAACTGTTTTCAATTTGATCAATTTTCTGGAACGTTTACAATCGTTCTATAATCGAACCAATATGCAATAACAAATTCGNCAATTTATTACTTTGTTTGTTCACTTGTCCAGTTGAATGATAAATATTTATAACTTTTATCGGATATGCAATCATTGCAGAGTCGATTTTAGAGTTTGCTTATAATGTTTTAAACCGTCCGGAGCTGATATAATGAATTATAGAAAACTGAATATTTTTAAAATTAACTTTGATTAAGTTTAGTTCTTATTCTTCAGTTCTGTATAATAGGAAAAGTTTCACACATGTTAGAAACTGAACACCTGCTTGTTTTCAGTACGAAAGAACGTCGTTGTAATAAGAAAACTCTGTTTAATATTCACTAAAAATATACTCAATCCTTATTCTTTCAACTTTATATTATTGTGACAATGTCGAACTATAATTTTAAATCATCATTTAATTTAAATTACATCTTCGTTAGGTAAAAATTTCTCTTTTGTCTTTCTAGTTTTCTCATTGAACTGCAAACTGGGAGAATGTTTATGTTCGTTTAGCCAATGTATTATTTCCGAAACAAATCCAATAAATGTAAGTCAAAATATCATTTTTTATATTCATAATTATAATTATTAATATTTAAGAATCTAGAAAAATATTTGAAATAGTTTCTGATTCATATTCTCGATACTAAAATTCTTAAATATCAATAATTTAATACAACTACAATGTAATTCTTCAGTTTAAAATCTCTAAAGGAGCTTTGAAACGGTTGAAATTTTAAGATTTGATTTCGATTCTTTCATCTTTAAAATCCAACAGTTAAAAACTTGCAGCTAACAAATGGTCTTCTAAAATGAATGCTACCATTTTAAATTACTGTAATTATTTTAATTATTATCTGTGAAGTATGCAAAGTATATCTATAGATAGAGTAACTGTCAGAGTTTTAGCTCCCATCTGAATTCAAATGCCTTGTTTTCTACTACCTCCAGGAAGCCCACGATACTTACCGTGTACATTTAGTTAAATTTAGATAGAAAACTGAATAGTTTGCTAGTCCCTGTTTCATCTATTTAATCGAGGTTATAAAATAAATAAATAAATATATTTTCCTCATCGACAATGCAATAAAAATGCTATTTAGGCATTCATTAATCATAGAAAATATATTTAAAATTTAATCAAAAATTTTATTCTCTGTTTATTATTAATTGAAAACATGATTATATAAAGAATAAAAGACGATCGTAATATAACACTTATTATTGACGTATGATATTGATTTTCTTTACTTAAGGAAAACTTTCTCATTATTAATTGTAGGTACATTTTTACTTTTATATTTAATTCATAGAGGAAAAAGTATTTTATTTAATTCGTAATTTTTATCGGTTTTATTCTATATTATATAATTATTATAATTATTGAGATTCTTATGCAGAATTATAACTACAGACTATTGTATTACTGACATGAAATTCTACATCACTAATTTGTCTATTAAGGACGTTTCTGACCTGTGGGCATTTAGCATGATTTGATTAATTGAGTTGTTTATGCAAAATACGAACTTGTGGCAACTGCCGACCGGTTTAATAATTATAAATAATATATAATGAAATGATAAAATTAAGAATCAAATCATTATTTTCTAGCTTTTGTACTGTAGAAAATTGGAAATTTTCTAATATTTTCCTGTTAATTGTGAAAGACTTGCCAATTTTCTAAATTCTAATTTAAGTAAAAGAATAGAATAACTTTGATAAGAAGACAATTTATGTTTATAATAGTATGTTGGCAATTACAGATAAACAATTGTACAATTGTTCTGAAATTTTAAAGTTATGTTAACGAGTGGTTATAGGAATAATGATTCAAAAAATTTCATATAAAAACTATCAATCATGGAGACAAAAATAGATTCAAGGATCAAAAACTGAATGAAATTCAATACAGAATTCAATATTTTATTTATAAATTTCTATAAAATTTACAGTCGAACAATTACAGTAAAACCTGTTCAAAGCGGAACCTTAATAAAAATGGAAACCTGCCTAATAAAACTGGAATAATTCTTAGAAACTCATAGATTTTCTGCGTTAAAAGAAACCTGTTTAAAACGGAAAAATATTCGGTACCGTACGACACAGGTTTCACTGTATTTTGCCAGTAACATTATGGTATTTGATATGTTATAATTACATGTTGTAATTCAATTTCGCATGTTTTCTATTATAATAGTAAAAGAAGATTCAATAAAATTAAGAAAAAGAGTAAATTATATGCTCTATTTATAGTAAAAACTTTTATTATTAAATTTATTCGTGTATATAATATTATAAATTTCTTATAAATTAGTGCTATCTGTTTATTTTAGAACAACTTACATTACTACAATTTTTAATACTGCATAATTCTATAATATAAAATTTTAAAAATAAAATTGCAAATAACTTTCCAAATTTTTCTTGAAAGTAAAAATATATTTATTTAAAGTATCCTTGAATATTTTCATGTCAATTATTAAGCAATAATTAATGTCGTTTTATAAAGAGAGAAGTTATTCAATATTTTTGACGGTTTGCCTGTCAAATATAATGAATAAGCCTTTGATTTATAAGTAAGCACCTGGAGCGGTTAAATAATAAAATATCTATATTTTCATACCAATTATTAAGCAATAATTAATGTCGTTTTATAAAAAGAGAAGTTATTCAATATTTTTGACGGTTTGCCTGTCAAATATAATGAATAAGCCGTTGATTTATAAGTAAGTACAGTACCTGGAGCGGTTATATAATAAAAGATCTATATTTAGCCTACATTTCAAGATTGACAATTTAATTTTTTTTTCTATCATAAAGATAAAACATACATAAATCTCATAAATTCGCAACAAACAAAAAAATGAATTCATTAACATATGAAAAAATCCAGCAGTGTATATAATGATTAAACATTTTTATATTATTAACTAGCTGTTACCCGCGATTTCGACCGCGGAGGTTTTGCAAGCAAACCCCATTTATATTCTGTATTTCAACAACTATAGTAATTGTTATATAACACCTACCGCCGAGAATAATAAGAATTGCCGAAAATCAAACAAACAATTTTCAATTTGATCAATTTTCTGGAACGTTTACAATCGTTCTATAATCGAACCAATATGCAATAACAAATTTGAATTTAAAATGGTTCGAACATTTTTTAAATCGAAATAGATAAAAATATTTATAACAATGTCTGAAATGTTATTAATTTAATACACCTAAGTACTCGATGAAGACTAAATCCTCTCCCTCTCCCGCCTGCGCGGGAATTTCGAAAAATCCCTTCTTAGTTTGCATTGCTATGGCATACCCTATTAAAGCGCAGATAAAAACAAAAAGTCGCATCTAAAATAGTACAGTAGAAGCCATTATTCCGGTTAAGCCTTAATGCTCTCCCTCTCCCCCAAGCGGGGGAATTTCGAAAAATCCCTTCTTAGTGTGTATTACCATGGGGTACCCTACTAAAGCGCAGATAAAAACAGAAAATCGCATCTAAAATAGTACAGTAGAAGCCGTTTTTTCGGTTAAGTCTTAATGCTCTCCCTCTCCCCCCGCGGGGGAATTTCGAAAAATCCCTTCTTAGTGCGCGTTTCCATGACATACCCTAACTGTCTACTAAATTTCACCTCTTTAGGTTAAGCGGTTTGCTCTGGGCGATGATGAATCAGTGAGTGAATGAGTGAGTCAGTCAGTCAGGACAAGCAATTTTATATATTCAGATTATAAAAACGCAAAAACTTGTTTTCGGTGTAGGGATAAGTTTTAAAAAAATTTTAAATGCCAATAACAAGTAAACATTTCATTAAATCTGGCTCTACTGGAGACATGACACTTGACACTTTCTATCTTCCATCCTCTTGACCTTTAACTGGCAAAGTTTAAAAACATCGATACCCGATATGTAGAAATAACCGTATTAACTTTTTTGATCTGTCCAATTTGTTTCTTTGTAAACGGCAACGCGAAACATAGGCGATATACCGAGGGGATGCCTTCTGGGAAGACTGGCCCTATTTAGGTGTTATAAAGGCGAAGAAAATCCGGAAAACTCCACGTGGCGACGTGCGAACCCACGACCAACTATCAATGGCCAGTGGTTTTATCCACTCGGCCATTGGTAGGCTCTTGGTCTCTCCAGTCTTGATGTATGATCTAAACTGTGTCGCATTGCCGAGGCGCACACAATTTTGTAAGAGATTTTTTTCAGTTTTGGGCTCGTAGAGTGTCAAAACATCGAAAAAAGCAAAATAGGGGGATTAAAATTTGATCATTAACCGTATTTTCTTTATATTATACTCTATAAAAGACAGAAAAGTAATATTAATAGTACGCTAAATACACGACTCTTACATGTATTTATAGGGTTGCTATTTCAATTGTCAAGGTCAGTCATAACTATTCAAGATTCCTTATCTTGAATAGTCTTCGGCATTCTCGAAGGCAATTTTTCTTTTACTATGATTATTATTCATGAAAAGAGAATTCGAACAAGGCTACATTTCAATGTTATTCTTATCCAGTTTTCTTATCTGTAAAAGAAGAAATAATTTAATAGTCGATTATTTTTAATTTAAATTGTAGATAATTATACAATAAAATCCAGCAACAAGTTGCGTAATGCGTAACTTTCCCAGCAAATAAAATTAAAATTGTGTGTGGCGCCAACTGTTATGATATTTTACTTTAAAAACTTTTTATATTATTAATTATTATAAAATGGCAAAAAGCTTAATTTTTAAAGCAGAGATAAGTTTTAAAAAATTGTAAATGATAATAACGAGTAAAATCATCTAGTTCGACTCCACTCGAGATATCGTGACCTTCTCTAGCTCCCCACCCCGTTGACCTTTAATCATCAAAATTTAATAGCATCAATCTCTCTAATACATAAACCACCCTGAAAATTTTCAGATATTTTCGACAAAATTCACAGAAGTTATTAAGCTTCAAAGAATAAACAAAATCATGTTCTCCCCCCACACAAACATCTACTGTATACATACAGAAAAAACTCCCAACTTTTTTTACATTTCTGGACGTTCCCAGAATCCAAAAATGTAAAAATTTCGGGGGGGGGGCATTTTTTGACCTATCGTCATACTTTCTTTCCTTCCGTTATACCGTGTGATCGTAAAGTCGGTTCGCAATAGGCGAGAAAACGGGAAGAGCTACCAGGAACGAAGTAATGAAGTCACAAGCTACATGAGTATGGTCACTACGGAGCGACTTTACGATCGCATCGTGTATAACAGCGGGAGAAAGTAATAAAATGCAGTCTAGGAAATTTATCTAGAAATGGTAATTAAATTGTCATAGTACATCAATGACTTAGCAGCCATAGGAGGCTGTTTGTTTCCGAAAATCATGCATTATAACTTAAAAATTATTCATGTTGGAGTAAATTTGATTACATATTCTGAAAGTTCATGTCTTAAACCTATTTCGTTCTCACTAGCGAGGTTGAGGTCGAAGTTATAAATGTGAAAACGTGTACGTCGGACGTTCAGCGCCGCTTTCCTGTAAGTCTAGAACTTTGAAAATGGTGTTTGGATAATCAGTGGAATAATGCTCGACATTCCAAACACCATTGTCAAACTTATGGGAAAGCGGCGCTGAACGTCCGACGTATACGTTTTCACATTTATAACTTCGACCTCAACCTCGCTACTATGTCTAGATTTAACTCTTCCGGTTTAGAACAGTGTTTCTCAACGGAGGCGATATCGCCCCCATGTGGGCGTTTTTACATATTGAGGGGGCGATTTGTAACAATTTATATTTTGGGGGAGAAAAACAATTTTCTGGGCGATATAGTAAAACATTATATTGAGATTAATTAGTTATTTTATTCGTAATATCGTACAATAATTAAACAAATAACATCATACTAGTCATTAGTCTATTTAATGCAGTACGAATTTGGCGTTAGCCCTGGCCCTCGGCATCGGAATTTTGGAGTGAAAGGGGCGATACTACGTTGAAGGGGTGCGACGATTCGTTAGAGGTTGAGAAACACTGGTTTAGAAGAAGCAAGCTGCTTTTTAACTAGTTTAAACATGAAATATTGTAACAAAATACAAAGTTCTGTACATTTAATTAGCGTTTACATAATATAACTTTTAAAATATACTTTATTTTACATATGATATAAGTTGCATTGTGTTAATATTGAAAAGTGGTAAAGTTGGAATTATGTCTATCCCCAGCAATTTGCAAAAAAACGTATTATATACTTTTCATACGTTTAGTAAAGAATAATTTTCTAGCCGATCGTATTAAAAGCAATCATTTTAGGGTTGGACTGTAGATGGTGCGGTTATTTCGGTCCTGATAAGTGCTTATTTGGCCCGCCAGTGATCAAGAGGTTTCGTTACCTGAACACTGGGTCGTGGGTTCGCGTCTCGTCCGAACAGGCTGATCGTGTGGAGTTTTCTGGGTTTTCTCCACGTCTTTAACACTTGAATAGGGGCCAGTTACCCTTAAAAGACCTCCCGGAAGGTATTATTTCCCGCGTAACGACCATCATAAACACATACGACTAATATTACATGGCAATAACGTCACACTTTACTACGGGGCAATATAGCCTGAGAAGCTCATGCCCAACTAGCTAATGCAAGTGCTTACTTACAGGAACCGAAATAACCGCGCCATATACAATTTTTCTTTATAAGTTATAGAAGTTTATAGAAAGTTACTGAGGCGACTATGAGAAAACATTGCGTGTAAACAAATATATTTCAAACCTAAATTTATTGAAGCGTAATTTCCTTAAAATAAATTGAAATCCATAAATAATTGCTTACGTTTGCAAAATTTATTATATATCTCTGCCAAAACGTCATTTTCACCTTGGCACTTTAATTACCATTTCGCTCCATTGAAAATTTCTAAAAAAAATGGCCAATTAATTTAACAAGATATAAAGAAGAATTATTTATTACTATTATCAGATTTGTTTATTAACCTGCATGAAATACGAAACATCGCAAGATATGAATTGTACAGTACGTACTGTACATGTATCAAAAGAACTTGAAATTTGTTTAAATATTATTCGATTCATTTTTGTTATTGATATGCATAGCAGATTTAAAACTTCCCTAAAACTTGGCTACATGCCACAGTCGATTTAAAGTTAAATTTGTAAAATTCATCGCCTGCGGCCTTACACGCAAGTGTGAGGTTTGCCGATTGGGGAGAAAGTGTCGCGACAGTCGAGCGGTCAGCACTGTCTTGTGGGAGTAAAAAAAAAACTTACTGAGACAGGTTCTCCATCGTATACCGTTTAATAAATATAAAAATTTCTCTTACAACAAATCCTTAAAACGGCGTAACGCCTATCCAAAGTCGAGAAATAAGTTCGTAACACTAAAAGTTCAACTGTTCTGACGGTAGTTTTTCTTTCTTGCGATGGTGGCGTGAAGACGTCTACTCTGGGCTGCACAACACTATTTGGACTGAGGTCTTCTATCTACAAGGTGGACTTTAGCGATCTTGATGGCACGGGAGGGTGACGACAAGTCCTCCGAATATCTGAGAAGTTCTCGTGGGAGAACGTCCGGATGACAAGAATCCTGGAGAGGAGCACTACGAACCAAGAATGTCACAGCATTTTTTTGCGCGGTTTTTATATTTTTTCTTGGTCCCAGATCGAACATTCCGATAGGTCGATGCCGATCTGCCCCGCTCTCTAATTGGTCCCCCCCTCCTCGTTACGAATTGTAACAAGATCGGAGCCCAGATCGCGGGGTGAGTCAACTCCGACTGACAATTTCCATCGAAGATGTTCGATCTAAGTACTCAAATTCATCTATTGTTTCTTTCTGAGAAATTCGTTTTTTTCTCAGGAATTTATAAAGATATGTCTTTATATGGACATAAAATATTCATTTTGCGTTTGATGGTTTCTTTTTACAATATAAAATAATAATTATTATAAATACGAAATTAAAACATTTTCTGTGCACGAATTTCGACCTACTTCCGGAGCTTCACACAAGAACAACTAAAAGTTGAAAGTAGTCCAATTAACCTACTATCAAGGTTGAATTTGAATTTATTAATATTAATTAATAACATATCAATAATTACAATTCAAATAATAACTATAATTTGCTATTGAGTAATGCTCTCTTCAAGGCTCTAATATTCCTTTGCGTAGGGTTTGCTGTTCACAACATAAAAAACAATCAAGATATACGAAAAATATCTCTTCTAATTTCATCTTCTCCTACCATCAGCACCTGCATAATAGTCTCATCCATCACATTAATAGGTCTCATTAGCAAGAATACAAATATTAATTAATTGTATATTAAAGTTAAAAGTAATTTTAGTTTTTCTGGCCTGAGGGGCCATTTTCTAACCGATCGCTATATTTTTCCTCTATTATACAAAATGGAGCCAGGAAAGTAAAATTATTTATGTAATGACATATAAAATTGGTAAATACATAAAAAATAATAATGTTTATTTCAAGGGTATACTAGTTAATCGATTTGGCCTGTGAACTCATGTGTAACAATTCCAACAACAACAAATAGGATGTTCAAGGTTAAATAAATTTTATTCAGATTTTTTAAAAAATTAATCCTTAATTTTGTTAGGAATCGTCTCCACGAGGGATGGAAACATTTTATTTTTAATAGATATTGGTTTAATGGACGACAAAGCGCTGTTGAACAGTTCAAAGGTTTCTGTTTTTTTGTCCGGTACTTTCATTAATTTTGAATTCTTATATGAGCATTATTATATAATTTAGTTTACATTTTTTTCCCTCGGTATGTTATCAATTTTATCTGATTTTTGAAATATTATTTGAAGTTCATGTAAACTACTATTTAAACCGGTTCTACTACAGTTTATATTTCTATTCGAGATTCAACTAAATGTATAAAACTAAAAATAAACATTTTATTGATAGTAAAGCATTTCCATTTATTTATTTGTTTTTCTGGGAAAGACCTCCAGTAATGACCAGGATTTCTCGGAATCTCTGACGAAAAATAAAAACGCCATTAATTAATATTAATTTGCATATTATACAACGGATCGAAACAATAGACACAAATTTTTAAGGGGGGGAAATACATAACTCAGTTTTAATTTATTAAAAAGTATACCGGTTCTGATACCTTTTTTTATATACCCTCCAAAAAATTGCAATGGATTCTTAATGTAATGGATAGTTAATATGTAATTCTTATTTCATTACTTATCCTTTGAAAAACTTGTTTTAATAAAATTTCTAGATCATATATTTAATAGATAAGACTCAATACAGATTGGTAGTTTTTTCGTTTTAAATTAAATAGTTTTTGTAAAAAAAATAACAGGATTTAGACTAATCAAAAATGTTTCTACAGTAAATTGTGTAATAGAATACAATACTAGAATAAAATCTATATTAAATTAATATTTAAAAAATTACAATAATTAATTCTGTATGCAAATTTTATTTAGCAAAAACAATTGGTAATTAATTGTTGTGAAAGCAGCAAAAACGAATCGGCAAATACTTTGGTAAGTTATAAATTTTATTTTACTTAAGTTATATGTGAATATATGTATACAGAGTGAGCAAAAAGTAGTAGGACAATGTTTAAAGCTCTGTAATATTAAAAGAGTTAGTCTTATTCGAAAACAAGGTTTTCGTTTACGTGAATTAGATATCAAGTAATTAGTTTTTCAACAATTTTCTCTCTTGTGGTGACCAATCTGTGGTGTACTGATTGGTCAACACAAGCGATGAATAGCTCTTCAGCGCTTTTAACATTGTCCTATTATGTCTGACACATACACACTTTATATACGTGTATGCAATTTTTTAATTTATACGTAATTATTGATGATTGATCTTAATTCAAAAATAAGAAAACAAGCATTTATATCTATATCTTTTTAAAATTTTAGAGCCGCAAGCACTGTTCGAATGGCTATTCATTTTTTGTAAGTATGGAATAAATATTAATTTTATTATTAAAAAAGCTTTCTTATTAATTCATCTTTTATTCTATTATATGTTATGTGAAACTTATGCTTTGCACCATTTATACATCGTATACATTTATTTATTACCCTTTTAAAATATAAAATTCTAAAATATTCTTGAGAACTTTTTTAAAGATGGAAAGAACATATTAATAAAATATAAATAATATTATTGAAGGATGTATAATGTATAGTATGATTTAGATAATGCATATATGACGTGTAAATATTTTTAATATCTAATATTATAATGTTTCATCAGCGATTTACAATGGATACCATTCAAAATCGCCGGTGAAGCATCTATATTCAATCTATTATATTCATTTCTGAAAAATTTGGTTCATAAGATTTTTGCAGGGAAGAATTAAAAATAAATAAATAAATAGTAATAATAGAGAGGTTGCGGCCTACGTTTTCAACGCCAAAACGTGTACGTCGGACGTTCAGTGTCGCCTTCCTGTAAGCCTAGACGTCTGACAATGGCGTTTGTAACGTCAGTGGAATCATGCTCGATGTTCCAAACGCCATTGTCAAACGTCTAGGCTTACAGGAAGGCGGCGCTGAACGTCCGACGTACACGTTTTAGCGTTGAAAACGTCGTCCTCAACCTCTCTATTAATAATACATTTGCAGAATTCTTGACTAGAAAAATACGTCAGCAGTTAACTCTCCATTCTGTTCATTGAACTTAATGATGTATTTCATCTTGCAATCTAAAAGGCAAAGCAATAACTAAAAAATGAAATTATTTACCAAAATAATAATGCGAATTTAAGCTATTTATTTCACTTATTCGCTTAATTTGTAATATAGGCCTATTATCGCAAAACCTTTAAAATAACTACCATTTTCATTCTAAACAAATACAATTTTCTCTTCTACATTTTAAGTAAATGTAAAAATAAATGTCATAAAATTATTAATTTAACGTAATTTAAAATTTTAACTTTTATGCAATAAAATTTAAATAAACTGATTTTTTCAGAATTTACAAAATTGTACGAGAAAACTTAGTAGCGATTGCAGAAGAAATATTCTGATCTACATGTCACGGGTAAATCTACAAATGATCTTAATAAATTTTCTTTATTTGTTAAAATTTTAATAAAAAAAGAAATAGTTCATTTACACATATAAGCTTTATAATGTCTATTATAAACGTAACTGTATAATTTAATTTCTATATAACACTGAAGAATATCTCTCATGTCTTCATGAGATATAATTACAATTATTCATGTAGACACGCTCCTGTACAAGCGTACAATTTAAAATACCTTTAGTACGATTTGCCTGGGCAAATGCAGCAATACAGTCGGGGTTGGAGGTATATAGGCACCGAAGGCTACATTGCCACAGATTTGCCTGCAAATATTGGAACTTTCGTTTTAGATTACTTACACTCGTACAAGATCTAAAGTTTCCTACGAAGGGCGACAAATGTGAAGATTAGGCAGACCAAAGTGTGACTTAATCTGAAGGAAACTTTCAACTTGAGCCAGTAATCGTATATTACGCCATTAAAATATTTATAGATTAAAATTCGGTCGAAATACTTAACTCTTTCTTTAAAATTAGGTAGTTTCAGTCTGATTCTTGCGACTTCGGCATTATTAGTATATGAAAAATGACAAAATATGTATTAAAAATTCTGACAATGAGTCTCTGCCAGCCTTTTTGTAGAATACTAAGTAGCAGTTTTAAGGCACTCTGGCGGCATTACCTGGCATGCAATGGAGCACACCTGAAATAATTTACAAATTTGTTTGAGATATACAGTAGCTGTAAGCTGTTTTTCTGAGTAACTGTTGTATATGAGTAAACCTACTTTGTAGTGAAATAAGAAACACTTATTCATAATATTTTATAACAAATATGAGTTGTAAAATAAACTAATTCTGAAATAGTATACTGTGTAAATAATTAAGTAAAAGTATAAATAAATCAGCAGTGCTTTATTCTATGGGCAAAATAGGCAATTGCGTGGGACCCGAAAACAAGCTTTTATAAGAAAATATTTCCCTAAAAAATTCCCTCGAAGAAAAATATCTGACGTCAACACTGTACAGTACAGTACATGGTGCTCCCTAATTCAAATTTGTATGGGCCCCACAAAGCGACAATACGCCACTGAAATAAATAGTATTATACAGTATATATATATAGGCCTATATATATTATGATTATATTATATTATTTAAATATCAATATATAATATTATAAAGTTTAAATATATTATTTTTACCATCTTTAAACGACTAAACGAATTATACAAACTTAATACCACAAAGTTCAATAATTTATATCTTATTTTATTGAAAAAGTAATTTATGATCGTTAAATTTACATTGAAAATGTAAATTTAACGATCATAAATTACTTTTTAGAAACGTATAATAGGAATATTTAACTCGCTTTCAACGAGTTAAATTTCCCTGTTATACGTTTCTAAAATGAAATTCATTCTAGTGATTTACCTACATTTTAAAATAAATATAACTCAATAAAATATATTATTTTCATTATTTTCTGCAGGCTTTATTTGATATAGTTAACTTTTTTGGAGAAGTCGAATCCGCGTTAAAAGTAAGTAAAATTGTTAAATTATAATCAGCATGGGCGTAAACTCTAAGGGGTTGACCATAATAATAGGAAAATTTAATAGTAAATTGTAATAATGTGAAATGTTTCTTCTAAAAAATGTATTTGCATTTAATTAAGCTTAAAATATTTTTTATTATGTTAATTTATATATTTTTAATGAAATCATACTACTGTACAGGTATCGAGTGTTACCTGTAATCTATCAATACTAATTGTCTTTTCTTGTGTCGCCATCTGTTATTAAATTGGGCAACATTATCTGAAATATACATGTACAGTACGTGTGATGGAATTGCTCACTGTGTTTATAACATGTATATTATTGTGTTGCCAGGTAATTTCTGTAGTATGGATATTAAGGAGTTCACCATCTTTAAAGCTTAATAACTCATGCGCTTTTGGTCAAAATTTTCTGAAATTTTGCAGGGAGGTTTGTTTATTAGAGGGATTGATGCTATTAAATGTTGGTGGTTAAAGGTTGAGGGGTTGGGGAGATGATTGGGTCGTGTGTATCTCCAGTAGGGTAGGATTTGACGATTTTACTCGTTATTAGCATTTAATTTTTTTTTTATATATAAAACTCACTCCTACTCTCAGAATTAAGCTTTTTGCCATTTTATAATAGTTAAAAATATAAAAAGTTTTATAATAAAATATCATAACAGATGGCGCCACACGTAATTTTAAATATTGCCGGGAAAGTTGAGCAACTCGTTGCTAGTTTTTTAAAAAATAATTTATAATCATTTGAATGTAAAATTGCTTCATTTTTATGTTGTAAATTGCACCTGACAGCACCGAACTTTCACAAATCTAACGTAGAGAATCCCTTGTGTATAAGATAATTGATTAAAATGATACCTGAATTACGAAAATTTTTTTAGGTTTCACTCTTCTTAAATCTTATCTGATTTTTCTTAATTTAAAACTATTATTTCGACTTCATTAATTTTTGTCTAATTCGTTTCAATTGTTTACGTTTAAATTCATTATAAGTGATCTATCCTCTGCTTTATTTTATTAAATTATCGCACAAATTATGGCAATGTGCATGAACAACAACATTGATGAAAAACTAAGTATCAATTGGGGTTTCATTATACGCATTGTTAATACTGTATTAAGAGCACTAAGAGGGTCATACCCATTAATACTGTATTGGGCACATAAGAGGGTCATACCCATTGTTAATACTGTATTGTGAATTTAAAATCTTACTATTAAAGATGTGAAGTAACTAAGTCATTTTAAAAATGCAGTGTGTTATATATTTAATGGCTGCTTACTGACACTTAAAAAATTCAAGAATAATTTTAATATTTTTTTAAGATAAAAAATATATAAATTCTTACAAAAGAGCTATCCTCTTACTTACTAGACAATGTAGAATAGAACAAATCGTGTCAATTATAAATATCGCTTATCAAAAAATATTTTTTCATTGTTAGGAAAGTGAAGAATCACATAATTGTGAAGAATTTATAGAAAACGTTATTGTGAGTATTTTATTTATTTAATTTTAAATTTTAAGAATTAAAATATGTATTTGGTAATAAATAATTTTAGAATTACAATAACGGCTAAATGATAATTAATTATTTTGAGTCGTTACTCGTAAAAATTAAATTGAAACTCGCATTTGTAAATTTACTAAATGGGCATTTTACACACGCAGCCATTAGGATAACTGGCTCATGAATAAGTAAATTCTTAAATAATTCAGTATAATAGTATAATTATATTATATACCAACAAATTGCGCTATACACAGTACAGCTCCCCTATTTAATTATGTTTAAAATCTCGTTAACTTTATTAATTTTATCTGTATTGACGCTGTCATTTTATAGGCCTACATTAAATTCAACTGAAAAACAAATAATTTTAAAATATTCCACATATATACAGGATCTTCCACAAAGAATGCGTACCAATGTTTATTTATTATATATAATCCAGAAATCAGAGCCATAGTTATATTGCGATCCTGTTCGTTTCGAATTCCCGAGTCCATTACTTCTAGAACTTTTAGTTCAATTATCATTACTTTTCCTAATGGCACCATCTTTTGTGGTGTCATCCTGTCCGCGTTATTCATCAGAAATATGGCTATACGTGCTTTTATATATATAATGATAATAAAATTACTGAATAATCATTTTTACCTCTTCCATTATTATCAACACGATCGTATGACTGGCTAACTGAGGATATCATACAAAAGGTACTCAGAAAAATTCTTCTCTTCGCCTTTATAGTCAATCAGATTTCTTATTTAACATTCTGCGTTATACACCAGCTTATGAAAATACTGAATAAGGAGAGCAGAGGTGTGGTTTTTTCGAAATTTTACACAGATATAAACACAACAAAATCTGTTAATCTTTCTCCTTTCTCTGTCTGATTTTTTGGTCTTGCTTTACCCGAATTTTAACTAAGTTTCACCCAAATTTGGAAGGACACTTGTTCCCTGTTCCCTGAATACAACTCAATTAACAGAAATATATATTAAAATTAACTGTAATTTATTATTTGCAATTGAGTCGTTTCCATTCGCTTCTAACAAAGCGACTAAATCAGGTATAACAATATGTAACTGTTCTTAAAATAATATAAAATATATTTCTAAGTAATTTTTGGGAATTTTTGTATATATACTACTGTACAGGTATCGAGTGTTACCTGTAATCTATCAATACTAATTGTCTTTTCTTGTGTCGCCATCTGTTATTAAATTGGGCAACATTATCTGAAATATACATGTACAGTACGTGTGATGGAATTGCTCACTGTGTTTATAACATGTATATTATTGTGTTGCCAGGTAATTTCTGTAGTATGGATATTAAGGAGTTCACCATCTTTAAAGCTTAATAACTCATGCGCTTTTGGTCAAAATTTTCTGAAATTTTGCAGGGAGGTTTGTTTATTAGAGGGATTGATGCTATTAAATGTTGGTGGTTAAAGGTTGAGGGGTTGGGGAGATGATTGGGTCGTGTGTATCTCCAGTAGGGTAGGATTTGACGATTTTACTCGTTATTAGCATTTAATTTTTTTTTTATATATAAAACTCACTCCTACTCTCAGAATTAAGCTTTTTGCCATTTTATAATAGTTAAAAATATAAAAAGTTTTATAATAAAATATCATAACAGATGGCGCCACACGTAATTTTAAATATTGCCGGGAAAGTTGAGCAACTCGTTGCTAGTTTTTTAAAAAATAATTTATAATCATTTGAATGTAAAATTGCTTCATTTTTATGTTGTAAATTGCACCTGACAGCACCGAACTTTCACAAATCTAACGTAGAGAATCCCTTGTGTATAAGATAATTGATTAAAATGATACCTGAATTACGAAAATTTTTTTAGGTTTCACTCTTCTTAAATCTTATNACCTTTAAAATAACTACCATTTTCATTCTAAACAAATACAATTTTCTCTTCTACATTTTAAGTAAATGTAAAAATAAATGTCATAAAATTATTAATTTAACGTAATTTAAAATTTTAACTTTTATGCAATAAAATTTAAATAAACTGATTTTTTCAGAATTTACAAAATTGTACGAGAAAACTTAGTAGCGATTGCAGAAGAAATATTCTGATCTACATGTCACGGGTAAATCTACAAATGATCTTAATAAATTTTCTTTATTTGTTAAAATTTTAATAAAAAAAATTATTGCTAATAACTAGTAAAATCTTCATTAAGTCCAACCACTCTCGAGATATGATCCACGAATCCCTTTTATCTCCACACTCCCTCGATCTTTAACCACCATAATTTAATAGAATCAATGCCCCTCATACACAAGCCTCCATACCAAATTTGTGTGTTCGGCCAGGTCCACACTGAGACGTCTATTATTGAAGTTTAAACTACGACAGCACAGCCGAGCTCCCAAAGAATTTTGGGATTTTTTAACCTGCACATTCGATAAAGCACATTGGAATTAAAGAATACGAAATTATATTTTACAATGAATTGGATTGGATTGATGGGATAAAACGTATTAAGGTATAGATGCTGCTTAAACTATATTCGGGAGGACCAGGGACATGCCCCTATCGTTTTTCGGAGAACGTTATTGAGTTACCTTAGAATTATTTTATTTACCTAATTTTATCTAACTGAAGTTATGATATGCATTATTAAATTTATTTTTGTATTTTAAAGTCACGAGAATACTACAGCGCCATAAGCAATGCTCCTGGATGCGCCTCTGAGGCAACGCAATACATGGGCGATCTGACAAGGAGTTGTCTCCTAAGAGTGTTATTATTATTATTATTAAGGTACTATATTTTTCTAGTATTTAATGCAGCATTCCTTCCTAAGTTTTATACTATGTTATGAAAGAGACTGCTTTTAAAACAGACACACATGGCGGTTTTGGGGAGCTTGAGGGTATATACACATATAGATACTTGTGCATGTTTTAATGGTACAGTGGTAATGAATAAGACAAAGGTTATTAACATTAATGCAAAAATTTGTTTTTAAATATTGCTATCTGTTAGATGAATTCGTTACACATTTTCTCTTTTAGGGTCCAGAGAAATAAACCTCTCTCTGCCGTTCTCTCGCTACATTTCTATTTTAAAGTAGTGTTAACTTCTTAATGTAGAGGACGTGGTTGCTGTATCATCAAATGCAGTGTGTAGCGTCTGTGTAATCCAAAACGAGTTGGTAGACGAACGGACAGCAATTGGTTAGAAAACGTACGTTTTATTTAAAAAATTCCTAATTCATATGCATTTCGGGTTGGCTTAAATTTCCAACCCCTCTTCAGTGCTGTTAAGATTACACAAAAAAATATAATTTAAGGTTAGTTTTACGGTATTGGTTAGTAGGAACATAACTAAAAACGTGAGGTGATGATAACATAAAATTGCTTACTTGACATATAATGGTACAGCATAGATGTATTTTACAAAATTTTTTGATTACATAGTAGTATGGCATAGCCTATGATATGAAAAAAGTGGTATAAGGGGGAGGCTGTTTAACATATCATTTTTATGACGAACTGTATAACATAGAATATTAATTTAAAAAATATCAATGCACACTTACATTTTAGTTAGAATGTATTATTTCCGAATACAAAAAGGAACATAGTACAAAACATTTTTAACAACTGGTCTTATCCGTTGTTCGCTTAGTAACAGAATACCGACAAGTAATGTTATATAAACAGTTACCCACATTCCGTACAC